>NW_020837953.1:4086638-4360537 GCF_003676395.1 Aethalodelphis obliquidens
TCACCTTTGCATCCCCAGCATACGGTGCATGGTAACTGCCCACAAGCGCTAAGTAAATAAATGAGGGAAGGGTTAAATCTAACTTAAGGTGGCCACCAGGATAAACCCACAACTCGCCTGAGCAAAGAGCCAAACTCTTTGACCTGAAGTGAACTTTTTTATTACCTGAAAGTGCTTCCTGGTAGGTGGAACATGACACCATCATCCAGGGCTCAGGGACAAGAAATGAAGGTTGACTTCCTATCACAGAAGAAGAAGATTTTCCGTTAACCACAATTAATTCTTGGGACTGGATTTTGGCCTGAATGCCAGAGTTGGCTCTCACAGAGGGGCACTGGAGAACTTCCAAAGAGCAGATGCTAGAACTCGAACCTCACCCTCCTCTGTACTCAGACCTCACAAACCCATGGTGGCCAGCATTGAGTTGGTCAGTCGCCTTTCTCTGTGGACCAGTGTTCCCATCACCAAAAGCCTGTTGACAGTTGATCCAAATGCACTATGTAGTCAGCTGTTCCAGAGAGGCCAGTGACAGAATGGGTTTTCAGAGCCACTCCTTTTACTGCCAGCCAGTTTGGACATTTTAAAATAAAGCAGAGAAGTAAGTGAGGCAACGGAAAGGAAACTTATATTCATTGAACAGTATTATGTTTTAGGCACCACCTGGGGCATCATTAATAAAATAACTCATGTAATCTTTACCAAAAACCCATGACACATACTGTACCTATTTTACAGATGAGGACAATACTGCCTGTTCAGTCAACAAGGTTCATTTGCTCAGTACTGAATTCATGTCAGAGGACAATAGAGATAAAGGAAAATTCTAATGTGGTTTGCCATGTTTTTCAGGATAACCATGATACTGTTTGGGCAAGGATGGGCACACACAGACAAAAAATATACAAAGCCAAGGTGGCGCAGTGGTTGAGAGTCCGCCTGCCAATGCAGGGAACATGGGTTCGTGCCCCGATCCAGGAAGATCCCACATGCCGCGGAGCGGCTGGGCCCGTGAGCCATGGCCGCCTAGCCTGCGCGTCCGGAGCCTGTGCTCCGCAACGGGAGAGGCCACAACAGTGAGAGGCCCGCGTACCGCAAAAAAAAAAAAAAACAAAACACAAAGCCAAGATACTGAAGAATTACAATCCTCTACACACAAATACATGGTCTCATCACTGAGGTATAACTATTGCTAACAGTAAGCACTTCTTCTACCAGCATTTTTCTAAGATTTTTTTTAAAAAATGTACTAGATGAAAAGACAGGCTCTTCAATAACTGGTGCTGGGAAAACTGGACAGCTACTTGTAAAACAGTGAAATTAGAACACTACCTAACACCATACATAAAAATAAACTCCAAATGGATTAAAGACCTAAATGTAAGACCAGACACCATAAAACTCTTAGAGGAAAACATAGGAAAAGCACTCTTTGGCATAAACCACAGCAAGATCTTTTTTGACCCACCTCCTAGAGTAACGGAAATAAAAACAAAAATAAACAAATGGGACTTCATTAAACTTAAAAGCTTTTGCACAGCAAAGGAAACCATAAACAAGACAAAAAGACAACCCTCAGAATGGGAGAAAATATTTGCAAATGAAACAAAAAACAAAAGATTAATCACCAAAATATCCAAACAACTCATGGAGCTCAATATCAAAAAAACAAACAATCCAATTAAAAAATGGGTGGAAGACCTAAATACACATTTCACCAAGGAAGACATACAGATGGCCAAGAGGCACATGAAAAGATGCTCAACATCACTAATTATTAGAGAAATGCAGATCAAAACTACAATGAGGTATTGCCTCACGCTGGGCAGATTGGCCATTATCAAAAAATCCAAAAACAATAAATGCTGGAAAGGGTGTGGTGAAAAGGAAACCCTCCTGCACTGTTGGTGGGAATGTAAATTGATCCAACCACTATAGAAAACAGTATGGAGTTTCCTTAAAAAGCTAAAAAAAAAAAAAAAAAAAAATTTTTAAATGGAACTACCATATGACTCAGCAATCCCACTACTGGGCATATACCCTGAGAAAACCATAATTCAAAGAGTCATGTACCACAATGTTCATTGCAGCACTATTTACAATAGCCAGGACATGGAAGCAACCTAAATGTCCATCGACAGATGAATGGATAAAGAAGATGTGGCACATATATGCAATGGAATATTACTCAGCCATAAAAAGAAATGAAATTGAGTTATTTGTAGTGAGGTGGATGGACCTAGAGTCTGTCATACAGAGTGAAGTAAGTCAGAAAAAGAAAAACATATACCATATGCTAATGCATATATATGGAATCTAAGAAAAAAAAAAGGTACTGATGAACCTAGTTGCAGGGCAGAAATAAAGATGCAGACGTAGAGAATGGGCTTGAGGACACAGGGAGGGGGAAGTGTAAGCCGTGACAAAGCGAGAGTGGCATGGACATATGTACACTACCAAACGTAAGGTAGATAGCTAGTGGGAAGCAGCCACATAGCACAGGGAGATCAGCTCGGTGCTTTGTGACCACCTAGAGGGGTGGGATAGGGAAGATGGGAGGGAGGGAGACGCAGAGGGAAGAGATATGGGAACAAATGTATATGTATAACTGATTCACTTTGTTATAAAGCAGAAGCTAACACACCATTGTAAAGCAATTATACTCCAATAAAGGTCTATTAAAGATGCAAAAAAAATGTATTAGGTGATGACTGTACACACAATCTGGAATCCTACTTTTTCACTGATCATTAATTCATTTTCCATATTATTAATTCAAACTCTGTAAACATAATGCTTAATAACTGGTAATATTATAACCAGTGGCTGTCTTTTCTATTTATTCTCCTCCCCCTCCCCCCTTCTCCCCTCCACCTTCTCCTTCTATTCTTCCCCTTCCTCTTCTTCTCCTTCTCCTTCTTCTTCTTTCTCCTCTTCTTCTTTTTCTTGTCCTTTCCATCTCCTCCTCCTCCTCATAATACTACTACTACTAGTAGTACTTCTAGTAGTAGGACTTATTCTTTTTTTTTTTTTTTTGCGGTACGCGGGCCTCTCACTGTTGTGGCCTCTCCCATTGCGGAGCACAGGCTCCGGACGCGCAGGCTCAGCGGCCATGGCTCACGGGCCCAGTCGTTCCATGGCATGTGGGATCTTCCCAGACCGGGGCACGAACCCGTGTCCCCTGCATTGGCAGGTGGACTCTCATCCACTGCACTACCAGGGAAGCCCAGGACTTATTCTTTAGAGCTTATCTTTATTAAGAGCTTTCAGTGTTTTAGACTCTGAGTTAAATTCTTTCTTTACAAAATCTCATTCAATTCTCTACTAACTCTGTGAAGTAGGTTCTGCTGTTATCTCTTTATAGACACAAATATAGAGGTGAGACAGTTAATGCACCTAAAGGTTAAATAATTTTCCTAAGGTGACACAACTATTGAGAAGTAGAGCTAGGATTTTGTTTTCTCTGATTCTACGACTGAAGTTCCTAACCTTATTGTTAGGTATTTAGGCTGATTCCAATCTTTCCCTGTAATATCTGTGTGTGTGTGTGTGTGTGTGCGCGCGTGTGTGTGTGTGTGCGTGCATGCACGTGCACTTTTGATTAATTTCCTAAAAGAGATTTACAGAAAAGGACTGATTAAGTAAAAGCGTGAATGTTTTGCAGACTTGTAATACATACAGCCAAATTGCTTTCCAAAAGTTCCATCCACTTAGATTTCTGCCAGCAGTGTATGAGAGAGCCCATTTCGTCAGACGTGTCAGAAATGAAAAGGGAAACAAAAGCAGCAAATGACCCTACATGACTGAGAGTTTCAGACATACACAGTTTCTGAGAGTTCTGGAGCTCCTGGTTGTTACGGGTTATGAGTGTCTTGGGGAAGGTAGAGAGAGAAGCAGCAAAGGGTGGGGGCAAGGAAGTGTGTTAGAAACATTTAGAATCAGAATATTTGGGCTTGAGACCCATCTCTGCTACTTCCTAATTTTGGCTGTGAAATTTCAGTGTCCCTGTTTGTTAATTTACTTCATTTATTCCAGTTGTTGGGGGCAAGGATGTGGGTAGAGCAGAGATTGGGGAAGGCTTTGGAAAAGTAAGGGTGGTTCACCTGGGCCTTAGATGGTGGGTGGGATTTCAGTGGATGAGGGGGTAACAGAAGGGCGTTCCAGGTAGAGGTGACTTCTGAAACACACCTGGAGTCCATGGCTTGTTCTGGCAACAATGGGAGCAAGGAATACTCACAGCAGGGCAGTGGCCAGAGTTGGGGTTGGCATGGCAAGCTTGGGCAGAACCTCGAGAACCTTAAATATCATTCCAAGGAGTTTGAACTTGACTTATAGGTAAAGAGATTCCATCAAAGTTTGCTCCTGCTTTTGTTCTCAGGGGAGTGACTTGATCAGATTTGTGTTTTTAGGAGACAGCTCTGAGTATAGGAAAATAGGAAACAGGACTGGACAGAAAGGCAACAGTTAGGTAAAGTCAAAATAATCTAGGCAAGATAGGAGCAAGTGCTAACTTTTAGTTCCGAAAATAGAGTGACTGTAGCTATAATAAAAGTACATATATTTTAGGGGGAGCCCGGCAGAGGGATTAATCAATTTCTACACACAATAGGAGTAAAGGGAAAGTGTTTTGGAGAAATGAAATGTATTGAATGGGATGCACAACCGTCCTCTAAGGAGGATAATGTCTCCATTTTACAGGTGAGTGAAATGAGACTCAGGCGGGTCAGTCAACCTACTCAACATTATGCAGATAGAACGTGAAAGTGTTGTACTTAAAGCCAAGTGTAACATACCCTAAATCTCACTCCTGTCAAGGCATCCTAGAGGAAGTGGCCTTTCAGCTGAGCCTTGAAGAAGACACAGTCTATCTCCAGATGGACAAGGACGAAGAGAAGTCCAGGCAAGGAAAACGGCCTGGGCCAAGGCATTGCATGAAGAGAGCCTGCGGTCCCTTTCAGAATGTGCAAATCTGCCTTCAGAGATACGTATACACGGGAGTTAGTACTCACTGAGTATTTACTACGTACCTAGTCTGGTTCTTAGCGCTCACCACTTACTGAATCTTTCAATCTTGTCTATTGCTTCTATGTAGACCTTTATTATAATGCCCACTTTAGAGAGAGTCAAGCTGAAGACACAAAGCACTTCAGTGGATTTCCCAGATTCATAGAGCTAGTTAAGTGGCAGAGCCAGCCTTTCACCTAAGGTGCCCTGTACCCAGAGTTCTTAACCACCTTGCAATATGGCCTTTTCTGTACAGTGCGGAGGCTAGGAGCCATTCTTCCAAGGCATCAAAGTGGAAGGAAAGAGTGGAATCAATTTATTATTTTTTTCTTCCCCTGAAAAAAGACATGGATGCCTTTGATGAAGACAGAGATCAACCAGGGTGACCTGGATAGCACTCTAGTTTTTCATAATGAGTATGACAATAATAATGACAGCTGCCATTTCTAGAACCATGCTGTTGACCAGATACCATGTGTGATGCTCTGTACATCTTCTGTCCTCTGCAAACCCCACTGGGAGGAGAGGGTGTGTTGCACTAGGAAAATAAAGACCAGCGGGCACATAGGATGCTGGTGTGGAAAATGGAAAGAGAGAGAAGCATTGTCAATCATGCTAAAGAATGTGGACCTCATCTTTAGGGCAGTGGGGAGCGCAGGAAGGCTCTGAAGACAGTGACTGATAAAATCCTGCAGAGAGTTAATAAACTCCATCTGTGGTGATAGTTTGGGAGAGGAAAGGGAAATTGATTAGGAGGGGTTAGGACATCAGAGGCAGCTGATCATGGTAATGATCAGACTGGAAAGGGCCTGGACTGAAACAGACTCCCTGCCCTGGAAAGGGCCTAGACTAAAACAGTGGCAGTGGGAATGGAGAGAAGGGAATGATCTCAGACTCTCAGACTTAGTGTCAAATTGCATGTGAAGAGTCAGGGAAAGAGCCTTTAGGGATGGCACCTGACTTTCTATCTTATCTTACTAGAATCCACAGATTACTTATTTTCTTGTTTGACTGGAAAACTATCTCTCTCTAAAGAAATGTATCTCATGTTGGGGCCAGGAGCAATACGCTTGTTTTCCTTTTCCCGAGCAGAGAGAGCGAAAAAAGTGTCACTTACGGATATGCACAAGTAATAGAAATCCAGATCCCTTCCTCTCCTCCCCGCTTAAAGAGAAAAATTATTTTGCTCATAACTTGTATGAGCTTGATGAATGTTCGTATAGCATCCAAAGCACGCAAACCGCCCCGGCTCTGGGGAAATTATTCATATTTTACTGGTGGCCTAGGTTGAGCAAACACAATAAAAACAGGCCTGGTGTCATTGCACGCTGGAAAAGCAGATGGCAGTCAGAAGCAAAGCTGCATCCGGCAGTTTGCAATTTCAAATTACATCAGTTTGGAGCTTTGCGCCTGCTTCAGGCAAGGTTTCCCCTCAAATGAAGGAGACAGGGGAGGCGAACCCTTTATTCCTGGGCTGGTTGGCAGTGGCCTCTGACTTCTGTAATTTCTTTGATGCTGGGTGACCTGAGAGGTGGAAAGGAGATGGGCTACTTTCTGTCCCAAGTTCCAGAGGACAATCCAGGGGAATGAGAAACAAGAGAAGCCCTTGGGTCCCTAGGATCTCATCAACCCAGACCCTGTGGTCTGGGGCGTCTAGTTTCAAAGACTGTAAGGGCCTATATCTGGGGGGCTTGGTGCCCTCTGGCTTGGTCTTGACAAGAAGGGGTCCCAGCTTGCCCAGGTCAGGAGTTCAATGGATAGTGACCCAAATGAAGGAAAGAAATCCAAGATGTTAATAGTGCGACAGTTCTCAGAACTATTACTATCATAGTAGATAAGAATGAAATGGAGGTTGCCTTTGGAATCCTTAAGCTTGTCCACATTTGCAGTTTTGTGGACTGGCTAGCTTGGCTTCTGTGCCTTCAGTCCCTTTATTTCTTTTTTCTGGAAGCCAGCAGTGTGAGTTCATCTAGATGAATGGTTCTCGACCCTGGCCGGTTAATCATCTCGGGGGGTGGAAGGGAGCTTTATAATAATACGTTTCATCAGGCCCTGCCCCTGGAGATTTCAGTGTCATGAGTCTGGGATCTTGTTCTCAGCTGTATTCTTAGGAACCAGCACAATGCCTGAGCCATGATAAGCAGTCACACTTACCTGTTGAATAAACAAATAAAATGGGTAACATGCAGGTCCCTGTACAAACCATATATTCAATATATTCTTGCATATTTTGTTCCCATAGCCTCAGATACTCTTCCCCTTTTCATTCCCTCCTCCCAACCTAGATAACTTCTATCCTTTGGATATACACTTTAGATCATACAAGGTGTTGTAGGAAATGGGAAGGAGATTTATTGGGAATAATTGAGAAACCATATTGGGAGGGTTTAAAGTAAGAGAGTAACATAATCCCATTAAGGGTTTTAAAAGACCACTGTGGGTGTTGTTTGGAGAAGTCATAGGGAGGCATGAAAGGTAGCAGAGAGACTGGAGGCTAATCTAGTAGTCTGGGAAAGACGTAGTAGTGACTCGAGGAGGATGGTTGCAGGGGAGGTGGAGGGAGGTGAATAGACTGGGGATACTTGGGAGGTAGATCTGGCAGGCCTTGTTAATGGCCTAAGCAGGTTTGAGGAGAGAAGAGATTGAGTCTAACACCTGGTTTTTGAGCAACTAGGTGAATGGTGGTGCCAGTTTCTAGGGTGTTTATAAGGGGGGTTTTCAGGGAGATGTGTTTATTGTGTATAAGGGCTTTGTGCATTTAGAGTTGATATACATTTGATATGCCTGTGTAATGTATACGTGTAGAATATGTATTGAGGAGAGGTATATTATATACGTTTCCTGTGACTGCTGTAACAAATTGCAACAAACCTGGTGGCTTTAAAACCACAGAAATGTATTCTCTCAACAGATTTCAAGGCCTTAAGTCTGAAATCAGTTTCACTGGGTGGGAATCAAGGTATCGGCAGGGCTGCAGTCCCCCGGAGGCTTATGGGTAAATCTGTTCCTTGTCTCTTCAGCTTCTAGTGGTTGCTAGCATTCCTTGGCTTGCGGCTGCCTCATTCAAATTTTCAAGGCCAGCATCTTCAAATCTCTCTCTGCTCTGTCTTTACATCACCTTCTCCTCTGTGCGTGTGCGTGTGTGTGTGAAATCTTCCTCTGCCTCCCTCTTATTAGGACGTATGTGATTGCATTTAGGGCTCATTTGGATAATCCAGAATAATCTCCCCATCTCAAAATCTTTAACTTAATCACATCTGCAAAGACCCTTCTCCCAAATAAAGGAAACATTTACAGTTTTCAGGAATGAGAGCCTGTGTACATTGGGGTTCAAACCATACAGAGAAGAGTCCAGATTATAGCTCAGTGGTGTGTGTGTGTGTGCGTGCGTGCATACACATACACACAAGTCACATGCACACGTGGCTGTTTAGGACTGTATGTGAATGTGTGGCCCTCTCTGTGTGGTATGCACCTCTTCCCTCCTATGCCGCCACGTCAGGAGACTCTGCCAGTCACTTGGTTACTGCTGAGAAAGTGTTTATAAACAGCATAGGTCTTTCTTGCTTTCCCTGCGAATCCACGTTAACATTATATCCTCAGGCTACCCCAAGAGGAGTCCTTCTGTTTTGACTGTTTTAACTGGTTATGCTTACTTATAACCTTTGGGTGTCTAATTTAATTTTGAAAATGTTTTAGAGTTGTTTCCCAACATCTAAGTTTATGAAGCCCCCCTTTAAAGTAAAAAATGATGTGTTGCCCCCTACCAACCACCATAAGAAGAGTTGAATGTACTTAGTGTCCATTGATTGAGAACTATACACTGACAGAAAGTTAATATGAATTTGCTTATGCTTTTGAATAAATGTATACTTTATTAAGTAATCGTAATGGCATCTACTTACATTTTAAAATGCTACTATCTGGATGTACATGGCATTTACAGGTGATAGGTAATGCTTGGTATTATATATATTCATGTTGTATTGACATAACTCTAAAAACCCTTGGGGGATCTGTAGCCCATGATTTGGGAGATATTATAGTGGAAATGGGATTCACAAACTGGTGTGCCACATACCCAGTTTGACCAGCACATGTGTTTGGATTGGCTAGCAGATTATTATTGTGGAATTAAAGCATAATGCCTTTGGTGGGAGCAGCAGGCTCCTATGGTTTCTGGTCCCACCACTCACAATTTTACTAAACCTGCCTGCTCCACCCTTTTATAACCTACATGTCCCTTGAAGACATTTGATTTGTGATCCCTGGTATAAAATGATTTGTACCTTCGACAGAATGCTGCTGTCTACAGTTGGTACAATTTGATAATCTCTGACCTCATTTTAGCTTCATAATGCCCACCCCCCAACCACACCCCCCTGTGATAGGAGATAACATCATTCCTGTCTTAAGATGAGTTAATTGAGACTCAATAGGTTTTTGTGGGGTTTTTTTTATTTTTGGCTGCGTTGGGTATTCGTTGCTGCGCGCGGGCTTTCTCTAGTTGCGGCGAGCGGGGGCTACTCTTGGTTGTGGTGCGTGGGCTTCTCATTGCGGCAGCTTCTCTTGTTGCGGAGCACAGGCTTGAGGCATGCAGGCTCAGTCGTTGTGGCATGCGGGTTCAGTAGTTATTGTTCACGGGCTTAGTTGCTCTGTGGCATGTGGGATCTTCCCGGACCAGGGCTCGTACCTGTGTCCCCTGCATTGGCAAGCGGATTCTTAACCACTGCACCACCAAGGAAGCCCGAGACTCAGTAGTTTTAACACCTTGCCCAGTGTCACCCAGATTGTAAGTAAAGTTGCTGGGGCTGGAATGTAGGCCTCTTGACTCCTAGAAAGATGTTCTCTCTTCCTCACCCGTACTGTTTTCTTTGTAATTTGCCTGAAGTCTAGACAAACCAGCTATTACTGCGGATGGATAGCCATCAAAATCAAATCTGAGCAAACAGGAGTAAACAGCTGACCTTCAAAAAAAAAAGCAAGGGAGGAAATCTGCTCAATTTTTGCTCAAGACACTCGTAAGTGCGGATAGATAATGCACGAGGAAGCAGATAAGGAGTCTGTAAACAATAGAAAAATTCTATCCGAGCCAAGAGAAAATCAGAGATGGCTGAAGGCAGAGAGCAAAGAGTAGCAGAAAAAAATACATTTGAAGAAGCCAGAAGATCTAAGCCTTCACTTGCTTGTACCGAGACAAAATCACCTCTCAGAGTATCTGTTCTGTTTTGTTTTGGTTTTCATCTTTAAATAGGGTTGATCATATAATACCCACTTCCTTGTGTTGCCATCATGAAGATCAAACAGAATCATGGAGGCAAAAATGTTCTGAAAATAATACAGTGAATAATAACTCTATGGTCTGAAGCCCAGGAAGCTTTCAGATAACTTTTTTTCCTCCATGGGGAATTAATTTTCAATCTATGTAGTCACTGAAGGTTTTCTTATCTCTCATAGAAAATTGTGGGGCTTCCCTGGTGGCGCAGTGGTTGAGAGTCCACCTGCCGATGCAGGGGACACGGGTTCATGCCCCGATCCAGGAGGATCCCACATGCCGCGGAGCGGCTGGGCCCATGAGCCACGGCCGCTGAACCTGCGCGTCCAGAGCCTGTGCTCCACAATGGGAGAGGCCACAACAGTGAGAGGCCCGCGTACCGCAAAAAAAAAAAAACAAAAAAAAAACGAGTTTGTGACAGCTCAAAGCAGAGACCTCTTGACTCATGCATCTGTATTCTACCACCATTTTAAAATGCATATTTTCATGCCAATTTTCTAGGCTGTAATTGGCAATGGGATGACAGACAGAGGTTTGTTTTTAAAAGAGATGAGAGAAAAACTTGCAGCATCTTTTATCCAGATTCTCAGAATGGTTTCCAGTAAGTGCTACTTCATCCCAAGAACTCAAATGGTAGGTTTCTGTTCCTCCTGCCTTCTCTGATTCTGTTACTAGTTTGAAAGCCCTGAGGTTCACAGCTAATTAAAGAGAGATGGAAGAAAATTATACCTCTGTTGATGCTATTGTTTTAATCTATCTCAATAGCTTCTTAACAGCAAAGGCAACAAGCCGTGGACTGAGAGGGTGTTCTCTCTGACAGAGAGGGCACAGGAGACCCTAGAATGATTTCCATAAACCCATTATCATTTCATTTAGTGACTTTTATACTTTCTGTTGTTACAGATTCACACAGACACACACACAACCCAAACACACATACACATTCTTTCAGATAATATTCCAGGATCTGCTAAGTCTTAGGAAAATAGGGACTCCCAGAAGAGAATAACATAACATTTATATTATGTATTTATTATATGTCTTGCACTGTGTTTTCTCTTTTCATTTCTTCATCTAATCATTACAACAAGCATGTGTCCCCATGTTATATAAGAAAATACCAGGGCTTCCCTGGTGGTACAGTGGTTGGGAGTCTGCCTGCCGATGCAGGGATGTGGGTTCATGCCCCGGTCCGGGAAGATCCCACATGCTGCGGAGCGGCTGGGCCCATGAGCCATGGCCACTGGGCCTGCGCGTCCGGAGCCTGTGCTCCGCAGCGGGAGAGGCCCGCGTACCGCAAAAAAAAAAAGAAAAAGAAAATACCAAAACTTTGTGACGTTAAGGTCACATAGCTAATAAGTGTCAGAGCTGGGATTCAAAGCCATATCTTTATTGTCATCATTATAATCAGTCATTGTAATTATCATTCATCATCTTCATTAAAATGCCTAACATTTATTGGGCACTTATGGATTGAACCGTCTTCTAAATACCTTTATTTAAATACATTATATATATATTTAATAGTCTACTCCTCACAAACAAACCCATGAAGTAGGTATTAATATTATTCCCAAAATTTCCCAAGGTGATGTAGCTGATAAGCCAGCTAGTTTAATTCCAGAAACTTCACTCTGAATTGCACTGCTCTTTCTGAATCCAAACCAGGTATTTTCCAACTCCACACCTTGTCTCACTAAGGATTTCAGGACTGAGAGGTCTTTCAGAGGCCTCATGGAAATAAGGGAGCACATCTGCTTGAGAATATGATCCAATTCAGGTATACCTAGATTAAAATCTTCTGATATTCATCACAGTGGGCAATATCGTGGACAATAGTAGGTACTATTCAGGATCAAACAGGTGAGCATTACTAGGTCATCTGGGTCCCTTGTTGTTTAACAAAGCAAGACATTTTTAATGTGATTTAGCAGTGTGTCCAAGTAACTACCTATAAGGAAAGGGCAGTGCTAATTAACCAGAAATGGGCAACACAGTCAGCACCTAGGACAGCTCCAGTGGTGTGGGTCTCCCAGAGAAGGCTGAACTGCAATTGGCCGCTCTCTGCTGTGTAATTGGTCCTGCCCTAAAGCTGGAACTTTAAAAGCTCTTGAAATTTTTGCCCTAGACTTAAAGCAGTGATTATTCACCTTCTTTGTGTATACAGTGACCTAAAATGACAACAATGTATTATTTCTCCTGATTTTCTGGGTTGGCTAAGCAGTTCCTCTGCTGGTTTTCCTTGGCTGTATCATGTAGTTGCATTCAGCTGGAGGGTCACAGAGCTGAAGGTTCAAAATGGCTTCACTCGCATGTCTAGTAGGTAGTACTGTATGCTGGCTGGGCTGCCTCATTTCTCCTCCATGTGATTTGTTATTCTACAGTAAGCCACACCAGCTTCCTAACATGGTGATGATAGAATAAGATTCCTCCCCTTGAGACCTAATCTCCAGAACTCACAAAATGTCAGTTCTCACACATTCTAATGGTCAAAGTCCATTCTAGTGGCAAGTCCATCACAGATTCAAGAGGTCAGAAAATTGACTCCACTTCTTAATGAAATAAGTTGCAAAGAATTTGCAGCCATATTTAACTTATCATGGCCTCCTTAACTACTCAAGATAGACCACAGTGAGAAGTAGCAAAAATTTTCCCTGATCCTTCAATACAATCCCACCTTAGCACACTCTCCATATAGCACTTCTGTGCTTTGTATGTACCTCTATTATAATACTAATCCATTGGTACAGTAAATAAGCAATTATTGAAGATCATTTGTGAGCCAGCTGAGGTGCCAGTTTTTTTTAAATTTAATTTTATGTTAGCTCAAGTTATTATAAGAATCTATCAGATCTTATCATTCCCCTCCACCCCCACTTAAAGATGAAGACACTGAATCTCAGAAAGATGAAGAAATTTGCTAAATGCACAGTCAGCCCATGACACTCTTCCATTTTAGTAGTCTGTTTATCATTTGCCCTTAGCCTGCAGTATTATAGTTTTCCGTCTACCTCCCCTAAAGATTGTAAGCTTCCTGAGGACGAGACTGTCTATTTCTCCTTTGCATATTACCAGTTCATAGAATGCAGCTAGAGATGCACGTAGGTTCTCAGTAAATGTTGCTGGATAGAAAGATGAATGGACTTCCAAATTGTGGGTGCTTTGCTCTTTCCTCTATGAGTGTCTCCTGTTTATGTTATCTGAGCTCATATGGCTGAGAATAATATGATGGGAAAAATAATCCACAACATTTATCAAAAAGTTATTATATGCCAGAAACTATTAAGAATCCTTGCATATTTATTTCATATATTCTCACCACCTGTGAGGTAGGTACTGTCTTCTTGATTTTACATATGTGGAACCAAGGGGTTAGAGAATAGATTTAGATTGCCCAAGGCGATACAACCATTAGAACTTGAACTCAAAACTGTCTGACTCCTAAGGCCATATTCTTCACTGAATTATTCAATTCACCCAACCCTGTTGCCTTTCTGCATTCTTTTCTAGAAGAAAAGTTTACAAGTTTATGTGAACGGAAATTTACATGAGATAGACCTCTCCATCCCCTCCTGAATAAAATAGAAAGAAACTCAAGACTCTCCACAATATGGCCCCAAACTGCCTTTCCAGCCTTATTTCCTACTCTGCCTATCCATAGTTCTGTATTTCTACCCTATTACTCACTATTCCTGTGATATGGTCTCCACTACCGTATCTCTTTGCCTTTACTGATAATGTTCCCTCCGTTTTTCACACATTGCAATTCTTAGTCTTTATAAATAGCTAAAGTGACTCCTCTTTGGTAAAACATTCTTTTTATTCATCTGGTAGCCATTGACCACCTATTCGTCAATGTTTCTCCAAGCAAATAACGTGTACCTTTATTTAGCCCAGTTCACTGTTTACATGCCTGTCTTCCACTAGACAGTTACTCCTTCCTGCCTCCATCTCTCCTCCCTTCCTCTCTTTTTTTCCAGTAGATTTCACATTTCTGCCCTGTCCCAGGCACTGTGCTGTAGCCTAGAACTATAGAAATAACTAAGACATCAATCCTACTCTCAGGAAACTCACAGAGAAGCCACTGAGTACACATTAAGTAAATAAATACAGGAGCTTGTCTAGGGGTGAAGTCAGGGGTATAAACAATTCCAATATCAACTCTACACTAGAAATATGGGCAGTGCCTCACAATCGAGACGTTTGGTAATTATTCATTTAATTACTCTCTCTAATGAGATAGGTTCAGGTCCTATTCTTACTCTCTGGGTAACTTTGAGCAAGCCCCTTGAACTTTCTGAGGCTCAGATATCACGTATGTGAAAACAGCCAGTAATACTGACCTCATGGGGATTCTGTGAAAATTAAATATGTAGCAGATGCCTATAGTAAGAGCTCGATATATTTTAGCATTCTAAACTCACCCCTAAATTAAATCCAGAAAGAATATTTAGCGACGCAAGATACATTGCTTGCAACTAAGGAGCCCGCCTGCTGCAACTGAGACCTGGTGCAACAAAACAAATAAATAAATAAATCTGTTTTTAAAAATACATTGCTGGATGGATGGATGGATGGATGAATGGATGGATGAATGGATGGACGGGTGAATGAAAGAGGCAAGACTTGAGTAAGACTTCAGAACATGATGACACAGGCAGACCCTGTGGGACTAGAGGGTATCAACTCCCTTCTTAGGGGCTCTGAACCACTAAAGCCCAGGAAAACACCCTCTTCTGCTACCCTTACCCCCGCCAAGGGTCATGCCACTGCTCCTTCCCTTCACAGGGGGCCCAAACAGCTTGTTTTTCTCCTCTTTGTATGTTGGAGAGATGTGATTTTACTGTCAGCATGGTGTTTCTAATGAAAGGCAAATGGTGTCCAATGTGACTTGGAAAAAAATGTACAAACAACAACAAAACTATATGTTCTTTTTTCCTGTAATGTTCACAGGGAGAATATGTGACTTGTTTGCTGTCAATACGGCTTATAATGACATGGTGCACAGAGGCACTGCCAAATGTGTGCAGCATTCATTATACACGTGTATTAAATGTTATGCGATATGAGTTTGGTGGCAGAGCAGATGAGAGCTGCCCTGGGGCTAAGTTGGAGTTACAGCATCTCTTTCCATGGGATGATTAAGGGGGAAAGGGGAAGTGGGCAGCAGCATAGGTGTGAAGCAGGGTGTCTCTAAAATCAGAATTTTCTGGTCTGATCCTGGGGTAGGTTGAGAGAAAAATATTGGAGCTCAAAGGGTCCTTAAAGATATAGCAGCAACAACAACAGAATCATTTAATAATCAATTCTGGAGTCCCTACTAAGTGCTAGGCTTGTAACAGGCTCTGGGAATAAGATGCTTCACTAGCTTTCAAAAAGTTCACAGATTGGTAGTAGAGAGAGAGAATAACAATATACCATGATAAATGCAATAATAGCTACAGACTAAGTGTAATATCAAACTGCAGAGGAGGATACCTCAACCAGAGTAATGTCACTTGTTCTGAGATTCTGTCCCTGACCCCTCCCTATAGGACCAGGTCACCTTGGTATGTGCTCTCATGGCACCCTGGGCATTTCCCTCATGGCATTTATCATGGTCTAAAGTTAGTTGTGTGTGTGATAATTTCATTAATGTCTGTCTGACTTTTAAGACTCCAAGCCCCATGAAGGCAGGGACGTCATTTATTTTGCTTACCTTATGTCTCCAGCACCTAGCACAGTACCTGGCACATAGTAGATGCTCCAATAATGTTTGTGGTTGAGTGAATGAGTGGATACAGTCATATATGAGCTTAATCTTGTAAGACATGGGAGAAATAAGCCAGGTAAAGAGGGTGAGGGGAAAGGTGAGCCAAAGGGAGGAGCGTAAATCATTTACAAAGGTATATAAAAGTATGGAAGTGAAAAAGTGCAGGACAAAATTAGGAGAAAGGCAGTAAGAGTGGACCGTTGAGATTCTTAACTATAATATTCATGTTTTCTCCAGTAAGGCAAAAACTTAGGTGAGAGGCCAAACATCACTGCTAATGTCTGGGAAGAAACACAAGAAACGCTGGACCTGATGGAGATGTAATTTGGGAGGCAGATGGGAGATGAGCAAACATTTTGGTGATGAGCTAGGCAGTAAAGGCATAGTGTGGCTAATGAACAAACCATGGGAGGAGAGTTTAGCCAAAGAATGTGTAAGAAATTCTTCTCTAAGTGGTGAGATGATAATAGGAAGGGGCACATCCGTCACCTAGTTGATGAAGCTTATTGGAGGAAATAGCTGGACAACATTGTTCCGAATGAAAATGTCTCGTTAAACGTACATTCAGACCCATGGATAAATAAGAGGAATAATATGAACAGCGACTAACGTTGTTTTGTTTTGTTTTGTTGCGGTGCGCGGGCCTCTCACTGTTGTGGCCTCTCCCGTTGCAGAGCACAGGCTCCGGACGCGCAGGCTCAGCAGCCATGGCTCACGGGCCCAGCCGCTCCGCGGCATGTGGGATCCTCCCATACTGGGGCACGAACCCGTGTCCCCTGCATCAGCAGGCAGACTCTCAACCACTGCACCACCAGGGAAGCCCGTGACTAATGTTTTTTGAGAAATGATTATATACCAGAAATGTACAGTGATAATCAGCTTCCAAGCGCTATCACGTTCAATACTCACAGCAAAACCCTGAGGTAGGCGCTAAGAATATCCCCCTTAAAGATGCGACAAGTAGAAGGAGACCTAGTGAGGTTAAGTAACTTGTTCAAGGTCATCCAGCCAAGCAGAGGCATAGCCAGGATTTGATTTGAGATCATTTGACCTCTGAATCCACTCTTTTAACTACCAAGTTGCTGAACCAGACTTTAAGACAGCCACAACAGTCTGAGTCCTTCACTGTCTGGACTTAAATGTAAGCCTGTGAACTCAGCATTCAATAAAGACTATGTCTTGCCCATCTCTTGACCTTTAATTTGGGTCTTAGTGCCGGTTCTTTATGGACTTTTGATGTACTTGCTGTCATATCAACCCTCATGATTTGGAGATTTCCTAAAGTTTCAGGAAGTGACTCTTGTAAACCTTCAGGTCTACTATGGTGCAGCATGATGGGGTTGGGGGATGGGGATTCAGTTGGTCAGAGATGGTACTGGAAGTGGGTGAGTCAGATCATGGGAAGAACGATGTGTCACAGGGAGGATGCTGACCCAACTGATAATTTAAATAAAAAGGAAAGTGAAAAGTTTAGAAGTTAAGGGCTTTCCACAGTACTTTGTAAAAACTATATGTGTATGTAAATACATTATATATACATATGTATGTACACATATGTACATATGTATATTATACCTATTTACACATAAAATATATATTGTATATGCACCCACATAATATATATTACATAGACATAGTATATACAAATATACATTATATATACTCATGCATATATATCATAATTAAAATATATGAATATATGTATGTACCTATTTACCTCGAATTATACCGGCTAACGTTTATTGACTCTCATGTACTAATACTATGCTATGTCTTCCCAAGCATGATGTCATTTAACCTTCACAACATCCTAAGGAAGTAATTGTTTTTATTTGAATTTTTCTAAAGAGGAAAACAAGACTCAGAGAACTTAAGGCACTTGCCAAGACCACAGTGTTAGTTACTAGCTGAGCTAGTATTTGGTCCCCAGTCTGTCCAACTCCTCCAGGCCTGTTCCATTAACAGCCACGTGATTCTGTCTCTCTCACCTGCCACTACCTGTTTGCAGGTAGCTGTGCCAACAGGTTTTTCTGTGAGCTGGCGGCTCCTTTGTGACTTCTAAAGGCTGAAACCTACTCATCGGTGCCTCCATGGCTTAGCCTTCGCCCATGTCAGCACCTGTGAATGTTTGTGGAGTGAATGAAGGAATGAATTGCCTCAGTGTACCCGGATGTTAAGTGGTAGAGCTGGGCTAGAACCAGACTCCCCAAGTAGAGTATGAGGATCTCTGTTCAGCTTCCAAAAATCTCTCCCTCCTCGGAAGTCTAGCACCATTTCCTCTTTCTGAGTCACCACATACTGTCCTATGCCATCTTTTGCACTACTGTATTGCTTAATATTTAACACTTGCGTGGATTTCCCTTTTTGTGAGTTTGCCTCTTTTTCTTAGTGGATCAAAAGCGCTTCAGTAGTTAAAGGGAGATAAAGGAAATTCACATTTGTTGAGCTAGTAAAACATGCCAAGCGCCATATCAAGGCTGTCACATATAAGAGTTTATTTGATCTTCATGACAATTCTTAGAAACAGTTATTATCTGCCTTTTACAGGAGAGCCGATTTGGGCTCAGAGAGTAACATAATTTGAATGACAACACACAGCAAGTATGCGGCAGAGCTGGGATTCAATCCCAAGTCTTTCTGACTCCAAAGCTCATGACATGGGCACCGACTTTCGACTTTCCCACCTTAGTCTTAATTGCCACATGGCCCAGGCTTCCTCTGCCAAAGACACCCCCTCCCTCCTGTCCCACACACTTCTCTGTAGCAGGACCTGATGGCGGCAAGCCCGGGCAGCGTGGAGGGCTGCAGCAAAAACGCACTCTGGCATCTTAGAACGTGGTACAAGGTACGCCAGCGAGAGGAAGAACAGTTGGTGAACAGTTGGCGAATGGATATTTTTATGCAAGGGTTGCCTAGAGAGAGGGGGAAAAGAGTGAAAAAAATTGTTTATAAAGGAGCCACAATTAATAAGGTCTTTGTTAGCTTTTTGGATTTCGATTTTCAAGTCCATTGCTTTGGGTTTGAAAAGGAACAGAAAGGTCCCCAAGGAGTCAAGCTCCCCAGCTTCCAAAGCGTGAAAGCGTTTAGGAAACCAGCCCAAGCCTGAGTGTGTTGAAGATTTTAATTATTCAGCAAGGAGTGCAAAGATGCTCTGAATTCCTTTGGACAGCTTCTCGTCCTGACTGTTTATATTATGGCATGTTTGGTATGTGGGCTTAAGAGCTAAAGGATGACAACGGAGAAAAAAAAAGGAAATGGAAAAGAGAGCACCATGCTTAGTATATCTGAAACACTGCAGCCCCTCTAATCCCTTGCCTACCATTTTACATCCCTGTCTGAGCTTCAATGTTCTCATCTGTAAAATGGGAATAATAGTATTCATCGAAGTGAGGATGGGAAAAATGCCCTGTAAACCTAAAAACTGTTTAGAAGTAAGAATATTGGTTTTTGTAGAGCACTTTTTAATATAAAGACCTTCACATCTCTTTTTGCATGTAAATTTATTTTGCAAGCATTTATAATACTTAGACTAATGGCTACCATTTATCAAATACTTGGAATATGCAAGGTCCATATTTTCCTATATTTGACCTTGCAATGATCCTATGACGTAGGTCCCATCCTTCTCTCTCTCCCCTCCCACTTTTCAGAAAGGTTAAATGATAAACCCAGGTCAGTAAGAAGCAACATTAGCACTCAGAGACTGTTCTTGAATGGACAGGTTGGTCCAGAGTGAGTGCCAACCACTCTGCTGTGTACCTGGAGCCCCATAGCCATCCACAGAGCTGACACAAGGACAAGTATTCTGTCATGGATTGAATTGCATCTCCCCCAAAAAACAAGATAAGTTGAAGTCCTAACCCCCAGCATCTCAGAGTACACCATTATTTTGAGATGGGGTCTTTACAGAGGTAATCAAATTAAAATGAGATCATTAGGGTAGGCTCTAATCCAATGTGACTTGTGTCTTTATAAAAGGGGATTATTTGGACACAGAGATGGATACACATAGAGGGAAGAGACAAAGGGAGAAGACAGCTATCTACAAGTCAAGTAGAAAAGCCTAGAACAAATCCTCCCCTCACAGCCCTTAGAAGGAAACAACACTGCTCGCTTCTTGATTTTAGACTTCTAATATCCAGAATTGTAAGACAGTACATTTCTGTTGTTTAAGTCACCCAGTTGGTGATGCTTTGTTATGGTCGTCCTAGCAAACTAATACACATTCTGAATCCCCTTTTCTGGATGAGACATTGGAAAAGGAAGAGACGAAGGTGACTTGCTCAAGTCGTTAAGTGGGATTGCTGAGATTTCTCACCCCCTTTCCCCTTCCACTCCTCCACATGGATTGCTAGAAAGAAAGCTCTTGGGGGGCCTGGAATTTCTCTTGGCTTTTGTTTATTGCTGTGTCCCCAGCATTTGCATCAGTGCCTGGCATGCCATAAACTGATAGTTGTTGAATGAATGAATGAATGCTCTTTCTACCAACTTACCCAGAACCTTGCAACTAGCACATCACATTGGAACAAGGAGTTCCAATCACTGGTCGTAATTGCCACAACAAAGCATTTCATACTTTGTGTTCAAATATTCTTCTGACAGTCAGATACGAACATGAACAAGTTTTCAATCAAATTCCTGGGAAGTCTAGCTTTATAGACTGTCAGGTACAAAACGCCAAGGTCCTAATTCTTATTTATATTTAGAAACCGTGGACTCACCTACCTTCCTTCTTCTCTAGTTTCTGCCCATGTAGCAGTGTCATCAGATGATTTCCTTTCTACCTCATCAGCTATTCCTTGGTTTTCCTTTATTGGTTCTTCCCCGTTTTCCCAGATTCTAAACTCTGGAGTGCTCTAGGATTCTGCTATTCTCTGTCAACACTCATTCTCTTGGCAGCCCTATCCTGTCTGTGGCTTTAAATACTATCTATGTGCTGACAATCCCCAAATGTACATCACCTGCCTAGGTTTCTACACTGAACTCCATACTTATATATCCAGTGACCTACTTAACATTCTCACTTGGGTGTCTAATACATGTCTTGACGTTGATATGTTCAAAACCAAACTCCTGATTTCCCGCCTCATCTCAAGTAAAATACTGCTTCATCTACAGTGTGGAGTCTCCCCTGTCATAACAAATGGCAGCTTCATGCTTCCCACTACTTAGGTCAAAAACCTTGGGTAGAGCTTCCCTGGTGGCGCAGTGGTTGAGATGCCGCCTGCCGATGCAGGGGACACGGGTTCGTGCCCCGGTGTGGGAAGATCCCACGTGCCGCAGAGCGGCTGGGCCCGTGAGCCATGGCCGCTGAGCCTGCGCATCCGGAGCCTGTGCTCCGCAACGGGAGAGGCCGCAACAGTGAGAGGCCCGCGTATCGCAAAAAAAAAAAAAAAAAGTCTTTGGAATTTGACCACGGCCACCTATTACCACCTGCACTGCTACCTGAATTAATGCAGTAGTTTCTTAACTGGTCTTCCTACATCCATCCATGTTCTCATACAACCTCTTCTCTACACATTTTTCTGGACAACCCTATTAAAAATATAAGTCAAGTCACACAATGCTCTATCCAAAATCTTCTGACATACTGTAAGCAGCTCTTTGCAGGAAAGTGCCCTCAGCAGGAAGCCCCTTTTCTTGTCACCTTAGCAAAGCTACATTGTAGCTAACTTTTAAACCAGGTACCCTCATGCTCTACTCATCTCTCACCCGCGCACACCTTTCACATCTTTGGATCACATCATACCATGCCTAACTTGTCGGGTTCTTTCCGTAGATCAAAAGAAGTAGGATTGAAGAATAAGTAACAGATGACCAGATTTGTTTCCTAGCTTCCCTTTCAGTAATCTCGAGAACAAACTGTGTGAACAAGGTAACATCTAGAGGAAGATCAAGTGGGTTGCACAAGCCTACCTGCAGTAGGGGATGGCGATGTCTCTGACCTCCCCATCTCAGTGATTAACTGAGATTACTTCCCAGCTTTCCTTTAAAACTTTCATGGCCGGGCAGAATATTCAGAGGTGGTTCTTTGGGGACACTGAGTCCACCATCTCTCCACATTGCCGGCATTCTGACCAAAGAAAACTTTCCCCTCTTCCAACGTTTACGAGTTTACTTTTGTAAGCGGCGGGCAGCGGGGCCCGATTCAGTCGGTAACTGTACTAGATGATTTAGTTCCTCACTACCTCTAGGACTTTATTTCCTCATTCGCTAGATCACATTCAGTTTTATTTACATTGATTATGTTCAAGTTTGCAAAGAAATGAGCATCTGGTGGACCCAAGATTTTTCTGAGGGAGTAACCTCAGTTTAATCCCGTGAAGAACCAAGCTCTTCTCCACATCGTTGTGCCAATGCTTCCCCAAATCTTCCCAGGATCTCCCCCAAGACAGGGTTTAACTAGATCACATGTTGCTCCACATCTCATTAAAATATCTGCTTCATTTGCATGTGATTTTTAAACTTTTTTTTTTTTTTTTTGCGGTACGCGGGCCACTCACTGTTGTGGCCTCTCCTGTTGCGGAGCACAGGCTCCGGACGCACAGGCTCAGCGGCCATGGCTCACGGGCCCAGCCGCTATGCGGCATGTGGGATCCTCCCGGACCGGGGCACGAACCCGCGTCCCCTGCATTGGCAGGCGGACTCTCAACCACTGCGCCACCAGGGAAGCCCTGCATGTGATTTTTAAAATCATCATATCGCTAACAGGAGGGATAGCCAACCTAGAGTGGTTCAAGTGTCCTTCTAGCCTCTTATCTATTTGGGTCAAACTTCACCTGAGTGAGGCTTACCTCACTCTTAAGGTTGCGAGAAGATAAGTCAGTTGCAGTCTCCTCCTTACCTTGTCTGTTTTTCTGAACTTCTTGGTATGCTGGATGTCTTCTCTTAACTAAATTGCCTTTCAGTCCTTCTCTACTCTGTCCCCTGCCCCAGGAGACTGACCTACATGAAGCACATCAGTGGGCTCCAGTGCCCTAAGGCTTCTGGATGAAGTGGGAAGAGAAGAGAGTGAGGTCTGGGTTTTTTTTTTTTTTTTGGTTCCCTCCCTGTCAGGTCACCTTGGGCTGGCTGTGTCCCAAATGTCACTAATCCTTCCAGGGGCGCTGCTCTACAGAACGCCCTCTCATTTAGGTTCTGATAATGGCTACCTCTTCCCTTCCAGCCTGGGGGGTGTTAACCTCCACTATTATCACCTCTGGGCTCCTTCCCCATTCCTTAAGTTTCCCTTCCCTCGTCTACACCTTTATAATTTGTCCCTCACTGAGCTATTCTCATTTGAATGTGCCACCAGTTTCTTGCTGGGACCCTGACAGATATACCTGGTGATCTGTAAATGTTTCCCTGACTTAATACATTTTATCTGTGATAATTAGACCTGCTATATTCCCTTCCTTGGACAAAATAGATTCTTTTTCTGATTCATATTACTCAGCTGAATAAAAGTCAGTCTTGCCTTTGGGGGGTAGGGTTATGAGGCCAAACTGACCCATCTTGTAATCTTGGATTAGACCATGGCTAAGTGCCTGAACTTCTTGGCATTTCACTTTCCACCAGCTCTTGAACATTATTAAATGGGATTTATATGATTGATATAGACTGGTGCATAGTAGGTACTTTGCAAATATTAATTCATATTCCTTCCTCTTCACCTTGGTGCATTTGTTTTTCTAGGTTTGTTTGGTTTTTTTTTTCTGCTTCATTTTGATTAATGTAATACCTTAAACTTCAATGAAGCTCGTGGAGTAGCACAGTGTGTAATTTGCAGTCAGATAATTTTCTCATCAGTGGGAGTTGCTTTGGTGCTAATTTGGGCTGTATCCTCTATTTCAGTCCTTTGTCTCATTTGTAAAGAGCATGCTGTATTGTTCCAACTTCTCCACTTTTCTGTATGAGATTCTACACGGCGACTGAAAGCGAGACTAGAAAGTCCATTCCACCCTCAGACTGTTAGACTGTGGGGCACGTGCACAAGAAGGCACTGTTATTAGGGGAAATCTAAGTGCACCGATTTCTGAATAGCAGGATCTTTCTCTGTCCTTGGGCACATCCTTGATTTGCACTCAAGGAGAGACCATGCAAAAGACACTGGGCGAAGTCAGGTTAAACAGGGATCCCCGATTCCTCAGCTACCTGACCTTCCGGGGCTGGAGTCTAGTTCACACCAAGCAGTGCCCATTAGGCCTGCTCAGAGGAGCAGTTTAGAGACAGATGGCTGAGCTGAAGCAAGAGCGGTGGAATCAGGAGGGAGAAAACCAGCCACGAACCTCAAGATCAACAGCACATCACAGAGGCTAAAAGCTGGGACACCAAGTACCAGAGTTCATGCCGGAGGTTTTTGTAGACCAGATTGTATATCCTAAGCTCAAGAGCATAAAAAGTATTTTCAAACCTAGAGAAGGCAGTGGCAAATGAAGTGTGGATATAAGCAAGGTCCATCGGGGAACAAATTGTCTGAACATAGTCACTGTGCCTCTCTGAGGGAAGGTTTGTCATGGCTCCACCAAAGTCAAAGGCCAAAGCTAAAACTGGCTTTACCTTTGGGACCTTTGCCTCTCTGAACCCTAGGACTCATGTCAGTTACTGGGGGATAATGCTCTCTGCCCTATTTGTCACCCAGGGCTATTGTGAGGATAAAATGAAACAATAGGTATGAAAGCATTTTATAAACCACAAAACACTACACAAAAGTGAGGATCCAGCAGGCATTTCACCATGTAGAGCTGAACACTTCTCTAAGAGGTCTTGTACCTGGTCAATTGGAGTCAGACCAATCCTGAACTCTATTTCCATGAGGAATGCATTAATTGGGAGAGAAACTATACTCAAGGAAATATAAGCAGACTTCCCGGGTGGCACAGTGGTTAAGAATCCACCTGCCAATGCAGGGCACACGGGTTCTAACCCTGGTCCGGGAAGATTCCACATGCCACGGAGCAACTGAGCCCGCATGCCACAACTACTGATCCCGCGCACCTAGAGCCCGCGAGCCACAAGTACTGAGCCCGTGCGCCTAGAACCAGTGCTCTGCAACGAGAGAAGCCACCGCAATGAGAAGCCCGCGCACCGCAACGAAGAGTAGCCCCCACTCGCCGGAACTAGAGAAAGCCTGTGCGCGCAACGAAGACCCAACACAGCCAAAAATAAATAAATAAGTAAATAAATAAATTTTTTTTTTTTTAAAAAAGGAAATATAAGCAAAAAAGTCAACCAAAGGCAAACTGCAGGATGTCTGGTGTGTGCTGGGCTTTCAGGATGAGAGGAGGCTGGTCTTCAAACACAAACCAACCTTGATCCTTTTGGACTCTCTACTTCTTCCTATGATTCAGCTTCATCAGGCTCCTATCACAGCCCAACTTTCTCCTTGAGGCTGAAACCTGTTCACTGCAACTCCCAGACCTTCCACTTCCCAGCATCACCATCCAAAAGGAATGGACCCTCTTCTCTCATTTCCATTTCAAAAACATCCTGAGAGAACTTTTTCTGGCTTGGGTCACATGGCCATTCTATAACCAGGGTGAGGGGCACTATGATTGGTCCTTCTACGTATTTTGGATCAAGGAAGAAACAATTGTTCAACTCTTCCCAGAAGGGAGGGTGCTAAAAGGACAGAAAAATAGACAACCACTACAAGCATCTAATTAACATTACATCCTATAAACTACGTTTTGGAGACTAAAACATCTGGACTTTTTAGGATAGACCCCTCTCCCCACTGGAAGCACACCAGGAAGAGCGTTGAGAATGAGTTAGTCTGGGTCCCCACAGGGAACGTGGTATATACTCAGAAGGAGAATCTGAGGCTTTAGAGAAGGTTCTATTTACAGAGGTGTGGGAAGGGTTAGGAAACCAAAAAGGGATGGTGAAGTATCTAAAGGCTATCACCAGTGGGAAGCCATTTCTGTTCCTTGGCCTGAGAGAGAAGGGGTGGGGGGAGGGTTATCTGAACCCACTGAGACAGGTAGCTTAGGGAAGGAAGGGCCCGCAGATAGGAGCCGTGGCCTTCAGCACTGGGAACCAGCCCCTGCAACTGGCAGACCAATAGGGAAGGAGCAGGGAATTCAACCACCTTTCTCTCCTTCCACCTGCCCACTCCCTGCTGTGCCTCTCGCTGGCCGATCTCAACTACGAGTCAGAAGTCAAGGCACTTAGCTTGACACGGTCCTTAACAGATCCCCAGGGCAAGGTGGAAAGGGATGGCAAGGGGATCTGGAGGGGCATACGGAGGACACCCAGCACAAGGATACATCTGCTCCCTTTGGCCCAAAAGGATGGCCTAGTTAGAGTCCACTCTATAAAACGGGACAGTTTAAAAGAACCATGGGATTTTAGGGCTAGAGGGGCCATGACACGCATTCAGACCTGAAGTCAAAAACTTGCGTATATCTAACCTTCAGACGTGCTTCGCGTGTCTGACGGCTTTAAAGTCAAAAGCAAGAACAAGCAAACAATGGGCAAAAACACCTCAAATCTCCACACTACCGTCCTTAAGTTAAGGATGCACTTTCCAGCCCCCCACAGTCATCACCATTCCCCACTGTCCAATGCCTGCCACTGTATACATTCATGTTTCCAAGAGTATTTGATTTGAGGACCTGTGATTAGAAAAGTCAAATTTCTTCAGTTTTCAGATAGAGAAACTGGGCCTAGAAAGGAAAGCTTCTTGGCCCCTGGCTACGCAGCTTTGGTGGGAATTCTGTCTGCACAGACAAAAATAAGAATATGTCAATAGAAGGAGTGGATGAAAGAGTTGTTAGTGTCCATTAGATGGTATAGCCGAAATTTGGCCTCTGTACACTGGTATCAAGTTGAATGTCGGAGACAGAGTTTTGGGTGGAGTAGAAAATAATAACATTTTTGCTTTGCCAGGGAAAGGGGGCCACAGTGGGCTAATGCCCTCAAAACTGTGTGTTGCACCCTGGAGGGGGTAGTGAGTTTTATAGTAATGGTTCAAAGAGGAGGGCATGATCAGCTTGTGGACATTCTTCTGATTGGTTGGTGGTGAGGTAACTGGGAGTCAACATCATCAACATTCTGGTTCCAACTAGTCTGGGTCTACTCACTTGTGGGCAGTGTACAGTTAACTTCTTCCTGCTAGGGATTTCAGTATCTGCAAAAGGACTCAAAGATATTGTTATGTATATCCCTTGAGGGGAAACCGGACCCTGCCCCAAGGCTGCACTGTTGTTTCTTGATTGCTCCTCCCTTGTGTGTACATCCCTCCCCTTCCCTGATTAGCAACTGTTTGAACCTGCCCTTTGGAATTCAGGGAAGGTCATGGAGGCTGAATGTAGCCTACTTCCTATAAACAAGAAACAGGGGACACAGAAAGGCTTTTGTGCCCAGGAACCCCATAGGATCCTGCTCGGTTTCGATGGGAGCCACCCTCACACATGGAAGCATGGATTATGCAAAGATTCTACTCACTTGGTGTGGTCCCAGGAGGTAGAGCTAGGACAATAGGGTGATTATGGTAAGGGCAGGTCAGAGCTTGCAGAGGGCTCTTCAGAATGGACTGGGCTGCCTCTCTTCGACCTGGTTTCCCATCTGTGCAGATGGTCTATTAGCAGAAAGTGGACTGCCCCCTTGGTGAGGACGTGTTGGATTCTGTCCTCTGAGCCCCAATCCTACTCTATGAATTGAGCTGATGCTGGGTTGAATGGTAATGAGAGGAATGTGTCTGCTTGGCTCTTTTTCCTGGATTATCTTTAATTTGATTCCATTCCTTTTTGGTGGCATGTGGGTGGGGAGGCTTTATTTTACCCTCAATTCAAGATTCCTAGCCTTCCTCCCATGGAGAATCTAGAAGCAAGTATCCTCTCCTCATCTTTACTCATTCCTCTCAGATACTTATCCTCTTCTCCACTCAGACCAGTCTCCTCTGTCCCCACACATTCAGGCTCATTTCTTCCTTCACATATATCCCCAGGGTATGGTTAGCTAGGATATTGGTTTGGTTGTAATAAAAGAGATCAAATGGCAGTGGCTTAACCAGAAGAAAGATGCACTGCTCTCGTGTGTAAAATTGGAGCTGTTGGGTTGTCCAAGTGGGTAGGGTGGCAGTGTTCCACACGGTCACCAGGAACCCAGTTCCTTCTGTCCTATTGCTTTACCATCCCTCACTGTCTGCAAACATGACCAAAGATGACTCTACCACACCCCCATGCCGTTTCTCACAAAGGAGGGTGAAGACGTGCACTATAAGCAAATTCATCTTAGGAAGTGGTCCACAGCAACTTCTTGTCATGTCCCATCTTTCAGAACTTGTGGTCATGCCTAGTGGTCATGCCTAGTCAGAAGGAAGGCTGGGAATAGTTTCTAGTTGGACAGCCACATGCCCAGTTAAATAAAGGAAGAAGTATGTTAGTAAAGGGAAGACGGAATGAATGGATGTCAGGAGCCTGGTAGCACATTCAGGACATATTTTCTAAACAGAATGTCCTCATTTTGCCCTCTATGAAACCAAAGCACACCATCTTTCAAATACCAGTTTAAATCTGCCCCCTCTTAAAGCTTTCCCAAGAAAACCATCCTCCAAGATCGCCTTCAGCATTGTAAGAAGCCCAGGCTGAACGTTGTGCCTGCACCCAAGGATTATGTGAAGATTTGCTTCAAATGCTAACCACCTCCACCACCATTGTCCCCAGTTCAGCAAAAGTGAGGAATGGTACTACACGCTAACATTTACTGGCACCTGCCAAGTACCAGGTGATCTGCTGACTGTGTTATGAGCATTACCTCATCCCATCAAAGAGTACCCTTTGAATTAGGTACTCTTGCCAATTGCCAGATGAGAAAACCAACACTCTATGAAGTCACTTTCCCAAAGCTCTCCAGCTACGAAGTCCCAGATTCAGAATTCAAACATAAAACCTTCTGGTTCCAAGGTTTATTGCTCCTCTCATCACATTGCAACTTTTCTGTGAAGAGTTTTGCAATAGGGAAGCTTCCCAGAAATGAAACAGCTGGGTAACTCAGAGTTGCTACACTGGTCACATTGGTAATATGAATATGATACACAAGGCAAAAACTTGTCCCTTGTGCTCATTTAACTTTCTAGGTAAGTGTATGTTTCCTTGTGAATCCGGCTCCTCCTTCTCTCTGATACAGAGGACTTAATTTTCTCCCCTCTGTTTCCATCCTTTCTTAATTCCTTTCATGATTTTCTCTTGGGGGAAAGGAGCAGATTGAAAACTGTGGTTATACATCTAACCATTAAAATAGACGCTCTGCCTATAAAAACAAGCTCGTGCTCGGGTCTAATAAATTACGTGCTAATATGCCAGCTCCCCAGTCTGCAAGGGAATCACAATCATTCTGCTCAGAGCAGCGTAATTCCAGCCTCTCCATTTGTTAGTTCCTTAACTCAGCACAGCTGAGGACTTTATCTTGACCACATTCAACATTCTTGAGTACCACAAGGTGCCTGGTTATAAACTAGGAATTGCAGACCAGAAGTGGAGAGAACACAGACCTTGCCCTCAGGGAGGTAAGAGTCCACAGGGGGAGAACAAAATAAGAGAAACAAATAACTGTAGTGACCTGAGAGTTACCCAGGGTGTCGTTGGTTTAAAAGAGAGAGCTTTGCCTCTGAGTTGAAATGAGGAGGGGAGGTAATGTCTGAGCTGAATTTTGAAACATAGGATGTAATCAGATGCGGGAGAGAACATTCCAGGCGGAGAGAACAGAGTAGGCAAAGAAGGCATGAAACACATCATGTGTTTGGGGAAACAGAAGCAGATAGAGAATATTGCAGTATAAATTGATCATGTTAATTTAAGGACCTTATTTGATTGAAGCGAGGAGTTTTAGGTAGGAGAGTAAAGTGGCAACATTTAAGTTTTAGAAATATCCCTCCTGGCAATGTCACGAGAGCTTGGAGAAATTAGGGAGACCTGTTAGAAAGCAGTTGCAATTATCATAGATGAGAGATGATGAAATATAAGTGTGTGATGTCTCAGAAGTAAAGCTGGAAAATGGATATAGAGAAGCAGCTGACATGTATTAAGGATTTATCAAGTGCCAGGTACTTGTTCTTTGTTCTTTGCTATTATAACTTATTTCATCCTCACGGCACTCCAAGGAGGTAGATACTATTATTGTCCCTGTTTTACAGATGAGGAAACTTAGGTATTGAACCCAGCAAAGAAACAGCAGACCCAGGATTTGAACCAGGTCTAGCCCCACAGCCTTGTCTCTTCAGCACTGAAGGGGGTGCTTTCGTTTGATGTTCTTATCGAAATATCAGGCTTCCTAAGTTTCCCTTTGAAGGTAATAAAGAAGAATTGTCTGGCAGTGAATTAGGAAGAAGATGCGCAGGGCATCCATGAAGTTTACTAGCTTGATAACCTTGAAAACGTGATCGTCTATGTCCGCATCTGTGACATGGAGATAATCATATACCCTTCACTGAATTTTTCAGAGGACTTAAGGGACACTGGACCTACAGTGACTACCATGGGGGCTTAGAAAACCGTTCTCAAATGCTGGTTTCTTTTTCCTTCCTTCCCCTTGGAGGATGCTGGCAGTTTGAAACTCCCATTAAGGTTCTTTATAAAGAGAGATGAAAATTCTTAGAGTGCTAAAGATAAATGACTGCCACTACCTGGAACAACATAGATGAATCTTGGAAAACTAATGTTGGATAAGAAAAGCAATTCTCAGAAGACCACGTATGGTATGATTCCATTCCATTTTTATGAAGCACAAAAACAACCAAATCTAAATAATGTATTGTTTAGGGATATGTGGTAAATTATTTTTTAAAAAGAAAAGGATTGCTTAACACAACATTAAGGATGACGGTTGTTGCTGGAGGGGAAGGCAGGGAAACAGGATAAGTAGGGGCACACAGTTGGTGCAATGGTAAAGGCAGCACAGTGTTTGTGTTAAGCGAATAGTTGTTTATTATTACTCTCTTGTAGGTGTGAAATATTACAAATATTTAAACAGGTAATGAAAGGAACAGGGTATCCAAGGAGGTAGAATAGGCTTCAGGCTTGGCTTGACTCAGGACCCAAACGAGGACCCAGGGCTCTGTCGCATGGCTCTGCTTCCTCTAGATTAACAGCTTCCTTAATCTGGACAGTGTGGCCTCCCTGGCAGCTGCAGAGTCCCACTGTTCTGGTACCCAGTCCAGCAGAAAGCATCTTCTGATGCTTGAGCTGATGGAAACATCAGCTCACGTAAGTGACTCAGAACTGAATCTCATCCTCTCTACTGGCCTGCTGGGTCACGCTCAGTGCTGAAATCAATCCCTGAGGCTAAGGCTTGCACTGACTGATTTAGTCAGGGTCATGTGCTGGAATCACATGGCCTGGGCTGGAATCGACTTAAAGCACAATGGTTAAGAATGAGGACAGCACTGGCTCCTCCAAAGCCACATGGAGATGTTAGTGCCACACCAAGGATAGATGTTGGTGGTAAACACAGCAAATGCCCAGAGGAGCTATTTAAAATCCTATGATTACATAATAATGCGTGTTGACTCTATACACTTTTGAAAGTTGAGAAAATTATAAAGGTAAAAACAAAGGTCACCAGCCATCTCACAACTCTGAAAAAACCAGTGTGAATGTTGGAAGCTATTTCCTTCCAGTCTTTTTTCGATTTCTTTTGTTGCATTGGTGATTGTAAATTCAATGATGTAACCTGTCTCCTTTTCACTTAACATATACATCATTGGTGGTTTATTAGGCTATTAAAACTTTATGTGACTCTTTCATTCATTTAGTTTTTATTTATTAGCCATTAGTGAGCCCCTCTTAAGTTCTAGGTGTTTTATGAAGTGTCTGGAATACTGAAATGATTGTCACAGTTCTTGTCCTCAAGACTCAAGCTAAATTCATAATCTACTGAGTAAGTAGTCATGGTGGGGGGAGATATATATATATATGTGTGTGTAGTATGATATACAAGTTTTAATATACATGTTTTATTTATATGTACATAAATTATTATGAAAGCATTGAACGGGGCCTCCTACCCAAGCAAGGGTTTCCAGCCATATGTCTGAGCTCTGTCTCTAAGGAAATGTGGGATTTCAGGAAGCCTAGGAAGCAGGTGAGTGAGGTTGCAGAGTAAAGGATCCAGGCAAAGATGAGAGCATAAGCAAGGACATAGCGGTGAAGGCGCCATAGTGCTTCTTGAGCCCGAAGTACAAGACACAGAACAAGGAGAGACGAAGCAGGAGAGGAGGGAGCTGGAAGGCCTTATACTCCCTGCAGGAGAAGCTGGACTTCTCAGAGAGAGGCCAGTTTATTCTATTGAGAGTTGGGGGATGCGATCTGTGCTCCTACTCGGGACACACCACGACCTGAATTGCCTTTCATGCAGGCTCTCTGTGTGCCTGGCAGAGTCTTACACATTCTTTAAGGCAGACTAATGGGCTGCCCTCTCCTTGCAGCCTCCTTCCCCCCAGCTGAGGGGAAGCCAGCTCCCTCCAGCCTCCACAGGCACCGACCTGTCCCTCTGCTGCCCTCCCAAGCACTTTGATGCTGGGTGTGTTAGGGTGTGTGTGGGAGTTGCTTGTGTGCCCACCTGTTGATTTTGTCCTCCCTGGACAGAAGACATGCTGAGGGCCTGGTCTGAATCATCTTTGTGTTTCCTGCCCTGTCTGACGTGTGGAACGTGAGTCAGTTAAACACTATGGAATTGAACTACATACTAGTAGCTTTCAGCCGAGAGAGATTTTTCCCTCCATGAGACATTTGGCAAGGTTTAGAAATATCTTTAGTTGTCGTGACTGGTGAGGGAGGTATTCCTGGGCATGTAGAGGGTACACCCAGGGATGCTGCTGGATATTCTACCATGCACAAGATGGCCCCACAGCAAAGAATCATCTAGTCCAAAATGTCAATAGTTCTGAGGTTGAGAAACCCTGAAACATGCTGAATGAAGTATAGTGGTCGCTGGGTGGGCTGTCCAGAGCACTCATTTCTGGTCCTGGCTCTGCAGCTATTTCCCTAGGTGACCTTGGGCAAGTGTGTGCTCTCTGGGTCTCTGGGTCATCATCTCTAGGATGTCTAAGTATGGAGATCACGTGCTATGAGTCAGATGAAGGTGAGCTCAAATTTTCATTCAACTCTCTACCCTCTGTGAGGTCCTGGGCAAGTTAGTCTTTATGTCCTGGTTTCATCTTTTATAAACAGGGATTGCAGTGCCTACTTTGGAAAAGTATGAGGAATTGAGATAATTTATGTAAGACCCGACACATAGAAGAGGCTCAATGATCAGCACTGTTATGACACCACTGCCGTTACTATTAATAGACTAGAGGGCTTGGACATGGACTCTTAGATTTTTTTCCAACTCTTATAATCTAGGACTTCTCCATTTGTTTTCTCTGCATGTAAATATTGAATGTTTTTGCTCAGCTGGAATAAGGGTGGTGGCCGGTCATGGGTATCAGATGGGGTCCAAGCAAGTAACATACGCACACTCAAACTGGGAAACTTGAGGAAAGCTTATTAAAGGGATTATTATAAAGATGTGGGGAGGGTTTAGGAAACCAACAAGGAGTAATGCAGAACCCCTGCGCTACACTGCCTGCATCTGAGAGGGTAAGGAGAGGAACAGATATGAGAATCCAGAGAAGGTAGTTTGGGGGAGAGGGCCCCCTTTTAGGGGCTAGAGTGAACGTTGGTGGAGAGAGCCAGGGAATAAATTTCAGGCTTCCTCTTCTTCCTCCTTCTCTATGTCCTGCCTGTGCCTCCCATTGTCTGGAATCCAACAGCTGGACTCCAACAGGAAACCAGAGGGCAAAAAGCCTGTTGATGCAGCTGTTATGTCAATTTCTGAGGTCATGGATCCTGCTAAGAAGGTGGGGAGACTGGATCTGAAGAGGCAAAGAAAATATCAGTTACAGCATAGTCTTAGGGTCTGTGGAGTAGCAGCAGTCTGGGATTTGGGCATCATAGCCTGCTCTCCGATCAACATGTTAGCATCAATACTTTAGCTCTCCGCAGGGAAGAGATAGCACCACGTGTGACCATCTGTCCCACTCGGAGTGCATCTCACTCCCCAGACTCAGGGGGAAACACAATTCTGTTCTGATAAAGGCTGCTGTGACTTCTCTGAGTAATGCCTGCTTCAGAGAAGAGAAATGTACAGAGAATCTCCACACTGGGAGGTGGAAAATGGTAGGGGCTGCTTTGGGAAGCAGCGTGACTTAGTGGAACCCTGGTGACCTGTGTCCCAGTTGTGGCTCTATCACTTGCTGGCTTTGTGATCTGTGGGACTCAGTTTTTTCACCTGTAAAATGGGGGTAGCAGTCTCTAGTATACAGACCTGTTTTGTGGATTAGGAACACTTGAAAGAGTGTAGTCCCATCCTTGGCACCTCGGCACGCTCACTAAGACCAGATTTCATTTATTTAACATTTATCAAATGACCAGTTACTGGGTGCCAGTCTTGTGCTTGGAGTAAAGTCACAGTCACTGAGGTAAAGCCCCAACCTTTAAGGAAATCACAGTCTAGAATAAGAGTTTCTATCCTGGGATTGGTGGGTGGGCTTTGGAGATTCTGTACTCTTGAAATTGAATGCAGAGATTTGTATACATGTTATGTATGTATGTGCATTTTTCTAGAAAGGTTTCATTAGGTTCTCCAAGTTAAGAATCGCTGAAGGAGAACTTTTAGAGGAGAGTTCCTGAGAGAACCAAGTGGTAAGCCTCTGATTCAGCGGAAGCGCAACAAAACAAACAAAAAACCCAAACAGTATTCAGTGTTGAGAAAATACAATTAGAGGATGCCTCCGTAATCACCCTTGGTGGCTCTACCTGGAAGAATTTGGGCTTGAGGATGAAAGTTTCAAGAAGGAGATATAAGCTCCACATAATAAATCAGTTTCCAATAATCAGAGGTGTCAGGAAGTTGATTGGGGGGGTCCGACACAGTTAAGATGATGCCGAAAGATCATTTACAGGGCATTCTACACTGGAGTAAGTGACCTGTCAGGTCCCTTCCAACTCTCAGGTTTCAGTATCTCACCAAGACAGCATGTAAAGATGATGATGGTGACCATGGTAGAGAGAGAAGAGATATGTGCTTGTACGTGTCTGTGCTTGCTCTGTCCCGGGTGTGTGATGACACGATGACATGTAAAGTGAGATGTAACAAGCTGTGGAGGTGGGTCGCTGACAAGGTACAGGGAGACAGATGAGACAGCACGTTTTGGAGTGTCCTGTTGAGCTCACAGGTGTGTCCGTTGTTTCCACAGGCAGATATTATTAGATACTTTGCAAGCCAACTGGATAACCTTGACTGTGACCAAGGCTAGATTCCAAGACTAGGTTCCATGGAAGCTTCTCTTCTGGGAGGTCCCCTAGTTCCAAGGTCTGGGGACAATGATAAGTAATATCTTTAAAACACCTTTACATCATAAATTCCAAAATCACAGATGACTATTGATGTATTCATTCATTGGATATTAATGAAGCACATACCACCTGGCAGAAATTGTACCAAGCAGTAGAGATACAGGTTGGATATGGAGAAGGGATCAAGCTAAATTTACTGAATGAAAGGTACTTAATAATTATTACCTGATTTAATCAGGATACTAATCTTGCAAGATGGATATCATATTCATTTTAACATCTACAGGAAACAGACCGAGCAACTTATCCAAGGTTTTGGAGCTGTTGGATGCTGGAATTTAGATTTGAATTCAAGGTGGAATCACTCTAAAGCCTGTGCTTTCCGGCTTCTATTAAGTCTTTGCACTTAAGGTGCCTATAGCATCATGTGGGGCACACACATGGGTAAAGAAACACCTGCTGCCCAATGGAGAGTGGCGTAACACCGGGCGGTGGGCTGAGTGAGCGCTGAAGGGCCAGCCAGTTCTAGTGTTACTACCATCTCTCAGGCAGGAGCAGGCTAGGTCCCTGCTGGCCTTCTTCCTTCCACGGCAGAACTCTCCCTGGCCGTTTCTCTCATTCTGAATGCCTCCTTATAAATCAGGAGAAAATGCCCCAGGGCCCATGCATGGCTCCCTTGTTACCATAAATCTTGGGTGTGAGTGTGGTGAATGGTGGGTTTAGGTAATTGCATAATATAAAACAGCTCTTTGCTTTCTCAAATCTAAAGAATTGCTATCTGTGTATCTACTTCTGCAATTTATGGCCATTCTAGATGAGAGGGAGCATTCTCACAGCCACTGCCTATAAATTACATGCTTTCCCACTGGTGACTATTCCTGATGGGTAGTGACTATTATTTCTATTTCTATAGGCTGTACTCATATATACATAATAAATATAGGCATGTTGAATGATGAGGGTCAATTTATCATGACTCCTTATTTAGGAGGGCAGGTCCAATGGGGGCAGGGACAGGACTTGTGCCTCTCTGAACAGCCCCTTCCAATGGAATAGGGGCCTCTTCCATGGGGTCCTCTGGAACCCTTTGCCCTCCAACACATACCAGCCCACTTCAAGGTGGTTCAGCTGTAACAGCTCAAATAATAATTGCTTGTGTTGATTTTACCACATAATTAACTGTGCGATTGGGTTTACTCTTGCATTATATTCTCATTGTTTCTTGATTCTTTTTTTTTTTTTTTTTTGCGGTACGCGGGCCTCTCACTGTTGTGGCCTCTCCCTTTGCGGAGCACAGGCTCCGGACGCGCAGGCTCAGCGGCCATGGCTCACGGGCCCAGCCGCTCTGCGGCATGTGGGATCTTCCCAGACCGGGGCACGAACCCGTGTCCCCTGCATCGGCAGGCGGACTCTCAACCACTGCGCCACCAGGGAAGCCCTGTTTCTTGATTCTTAATCACAACATTATTTCTCAAGATGAGGACAATGTCTTCATGTCTTGTAATTCAGTATCCCCAGCTCTTGTCTGGTGCTGTGTAGATATAGTGGAAGGAGTGTAACTTATTTTAGACAGTCGGCAGGTTTTCAGTTTGGTCCCTGGTCAGTCCTTTATTAGCCATGTGACCTCTAGCAAGTTACTGTATGCCTCTTGGTCACCATCTCCTCATCTGTATATGAGGATGGCAGTAATCTTTGGCTTTGCATTGTTTAACTGTGATAAAATATGTGAGAGTGCCTTACACAGCACCTGATACTTTATAGATGCCAAATAAATGTTTAATGAATGAGTGAATGGATAAACAGTCCCTGATTGTAAGCTATCTATAGCTTAATATATAACAAATTATGGTAAGCACAGCTAAGCCCAAAGAACAATGGCTCAAGCAAGGTAGAACTTTCTCTCACCTAACCAGAGTGAACAGGCAGTTCAAGACGTAGATCACTCTGTTCTATGTCTTCCAGGACCATTATTCCTTCCATCTTATTGCTCAGCCATTCCCCATGGTAATGTTCTCTTCTGAATGGTCTAAGTTGTCTGGCCACCGCCACATACAGGTTCTAGCACACAGGAAAGAAGAAGGAAAAAGTGCAAGGCAGGCAACTTTTTTTAAAAGATTGAGATCTGGAAAATGCATACATCATTTCGACTTCTTTACTGGAACTTAATCTTATGACCATACCGAGCTGCAACACGGCTGGGCAATGGAGTCTTCTGTTGGATGGTCATATGCCCAGGTGAAACTTGGGAGATTGTATTAGTAAATACAAGAGAAAAGGGGATATGGGGGTGATTAATACTCTGTGTGCCACATACCTATCATCACTTCCATTTGGAAGTCTTAACTCTACCTGAAGACAGAGTACTACCTTGTGTAGTTAGTTGTAGTTTCAAATGCATCTGTCTTAGGACTTCCCTGGTGGTCCAGTGGGTAAGACTGTGCGCTCCCAATGCAGGGGGTCTGGGTTTGATCCCTGGTCAGGGAACTAGATCCCGCATGCATGCCGCAACTAAGAGTCTGCATGCCGTAGCTAGGAAGTCCGCATGCCACAACTAAGAAGCCTGCATGCCGCAACTGAGTCCACATGCTGCAACTAAAGGATCCTGCAGGCCACAGCGAAGATCCCACCTTCTGCAAATAAGACCCAGCACAGCCTAAATAAATAAATAAACAAATAAATAAATATTACCCAAAAAATGCATCTGTCTTTTCTCCTCTCTGGATTAAAAGCTTCCTGAGGGTTTGGCTCTTACTTAACCTCTTTGAATATCCTCCTGAGCTTCATACAGAATCTGACCTATTGCAGTTGCTCAGTGTTGGTTGAAAGACTTACTGATGGATTACAATATGCCCTGGAATGGAGGCTAAGTCATCCTACAGTATGGCTTGTGAGGAATGATGCAATGGTGTGCATTGACAACAACATAGGTTCACTGTGGACTTAGTGCACCCTGGTCCAGAGGACCCTGGCTGCCACCCAACTCCTGGTTATATATTGAGTATCTGGGTAACATCTGTCTACTTTATTGCCTCTGCCCAGAAAAGAAAAAAACAAAAATGAAAACACTTGATCTATTCCATTTTACAGATGAGTAAACTGAGGTCCTAAATTAAGTGACTTGCCCAAAGTTACCTGAAGAGTTAGTGCATCACTAAGATCACAACCCAGTTTTCCACTTTCATGAGGAACTTTTTCACCACCCCATTAGATTTCTCATACCAGATTAAAAAGAATTTCAACAATAGCAAGTGCTTTGTTCTTTATAATTTGCACCATCTTTCACATCCATGATCTCATTTAATCCTTATAACAGCTGTTAGAGATAGTAATGTTATTAATATCCCTCTTTCACAGATGAGGAAACAGAGACCCAAAGTGCTGATAAAATATTCTTTGCAGTAAATGAGACGCTAGAACCTCAAATTAATTGTTTGTAACCTGATGTTGCCAGGCCTCTTTTCTGTGGATAAAAAAATAAATATCGAAGCGCCTTGTAAACTGCACCTTCCAAGCACCTCCGGCGTCAGGCACTGTTACTGATGTGGTATTGCCGGGAGACCCAAATCTGCACTTGAATCCACAACTTGGAAAGCCTGCAGTATAATTTAATTATAGCCACTTGATAATCCTGAGGTGTTGTCGGGGGCAGGGAGCTGTCCTCTGTCACGCCTGAGTCCTGAAGGAGGGGATTCCAGGTCCATGAACATTCAGTGTTATGCTAAACCATGGGTGCTGCATTTTCCTCCACTCAATCAGATGCTCACTGCATCCCTGGACATTTACAGCCATTAAGCAGATGGATCAGAAGCAATTTGGGGTACCTCTGTTAGGGTTTTCTCTCCTTATCACTTGGTGATTCTAGAACCGAAAACTAGCACTGGAGAAATGAAGAGCTACCATGTCCTCGCAGGAAGGTTGGCAGGCTACCGTTGACAGAAAGCTTCGCCTTCTCCATAAGGGTTTCTGAAATTGGGCATTGCAGGACTCAGTCCTTTGATTCTTCATTTGCCTTTGGTTTTTACACTAGTGGGAGAAGGGTGGGGAAGAACATAACTGTGGGTAGGACCGTGCTACCCAAATGTGGTCCCTGGGGCATCAGTGTCACCTGGGAGCTGGTTAGAAAGGCAGCATGGCAGGCTCTACCCTAGACCCACAGGATTGGAATCTGCTTATTAATAAGGTTCCCGGGTGATTCCTTTGCACAGTAAGTTCGAAAAGCATTAGGCTAGGAGATGGAAGTCCTCATCCTCCACTCTGCCTGCCACTGGCTATGTAACCTTGGGCGAGGCACTTAACCTCTCTGGACCTCTGTGGATGCCCTTTCTGTAAAGTGAGAATGTAGGGCACAGGCGCTAGGGGTTCTGAGTTTGATTCAAGGAGGTGATTTCCGCACAAATCCAGTGCAGCAAGTATCAGCACACACTACATCTTCCTCGAAATCTCTAAGACCTCCTCTTTTTGGAATAGTTACTGAGCCAACAAATTATTTACCGAGTATCAACATGCAGCAGGCAGCACGACCCTCAATCCCCTGAAATTTGCTGCCCTGGACTTAGAAGGACCTGTCTCCCTCACTGAAACTAAGCCCAGAGTCTCTAAAGTTTGTGCACCAAACCTAAACATTTAGCCTCTCCTGAAGTTTTTGCATCCTTCTGTGGTCTTTTCAATATTTGTCTTCATCATTACTATCATGGGATCGGCCTTCTGTATAAATAATAGTAATAGTCCAACCTTTCACGGTGCTGTGTTAGATTTGTATAAGGGGCATAACGTTTCTTAATATGTTGTGAGGCTGTTTGTTCAACCAACATTTGTTGGAGCCATAATGTGCTCTCCAGACACAGTGCCAGGTGGATGGGACAGGGCAGTGGAAAGGCACAAGCCTGGCCCCAAACCCGACATCAGTGGGAAAGCTGGCTCCAGTACTTACCAGATGTACACCAGGTATGGTGTACATGAGGTTCCTTGGCCTCATGTGGCCTTGCTTTCCACATCTGTAAGAGAGGATGATGATGCTTTGTGGAGAACAGCACCAATTCACTCAGCACGTTTCAGGAGCTTGCAGCCCTGTGGGGAGACAAGTCCAGGTGGGGAACAAGGCTATGGATTCAGCCTCCTCTGACCTGCAGTTTTATGGAAGAAATGACCTTTATGGTTTTATGGAAGAAATGACCTCTAGGCTGAGACCACAAGGACGAGGAAGAGTTGGCTAGATGAAGGCAAGACTGGAGAGCAGGTGGGGTAGAAGGGAGACTTTTTCTGAAAGTGTGCTCAGCATCTCAACATTCTGAAGATGAGTGAGAACATGGTGGGTTGAATAGAGCCAAGTCCCTAAATATACACTTGGCTTGTTAGATAGTTCTTATGGGGCATTGATTGCTGTGAACTGAATGTTTGTGGCCCAACAAATTCCTATGTTGAAGCTTAAATCTCCAATGTACTGGTTTTTGGAGGTGTGGCCTATGGGAGATCATTTGGTTATGAGGGTGGAGCCCTCGTGAATGGGATTAGTGTCCTTATAAGGGGATGAGGAGACCAGATCTGCCTCTGTCGTGTGAGGAGACAAGAGAAGACAGTGATCTGGCCATCTGTAAACCAGGAAGAGGGCCTTCATCAAAAACCCAGCCTTGCTGTCACGCTGCTCTCAGACTTCCAGCCTCCAGAACGGTGAGAAATAAATGTTTGTTGTGTAAGCCACCCAGTCTATGATATTCTGTTAGAGCCATCGAACTAAGACACTCATAGAAATTCATTTGACTAATACTGTTTGAATACTGAAAAGTAATGAGTCATTAGGGGACACTGAACAGATTTAATAACATTTGGTTTGGCCCAGCACAGAGTAAGCAAAGAGAAGCAGAAAGAGCAAAAGCTGCGACCTGGCCCTCCAGCTCCCTAAGGCAGGTGTTAACCCTTTAGTCACTGGATGTGAAGAGGTCCTGGGGAGGGACAGTGGCTGCCCTGTGGCCACTGCAGGCGAGTAGGGGCTTGGGTCACGAAAGATATGAAGCCTGAAATTAAAAGTAGGTCTTTCAATGATTGAACCCATCCTTTGCTTTCTTTATCTTTCTTTAACATTACGCTCCATCCATGGAACAGATGGTATGGAAATATTTCAATATTGTAAGAACCAATGTGATCCTGCAAATACTTACTGCCTGGAAATCAGTCCTGATTGTTAACTGTATTTCACATTCGTTTAAATCCCTGTACTGAGCGTGACTCAAATACCACCTGTTGTCTTGAGAAATTGCTCCTGTTCTCAAGAAGCTCATAACCCAACAGAGAAGACAGATTTGAGAGCAAACATCTCAGGAGCAATGTGATACGTTCAATAATGGAGCACTTCCCATCTCATGACCACCGTAGGAAGCAGATGTGTGGAGTGTCATCATCCTGATTGCACAGGAAGAGGCGAGGGAAGTTCAGAAGTGTCCTGTGCCTCACCCAGAGTTACACAGCCAACAAGGGGTGAAGCCTAAATACCTCTAACTCTGAATCCAGAGGATCCCATGAAAAGGGATTTCCACAACAGGAGGAGCTGATTAATTCTGCTTAGTCACAACCAGAGGCCCAGAATGTTCCCTGGATGGGCACAGTCAGCTGGCCCTCACTTTGGGACCATCTGAACAGGAGCTCATCTCTGCCAGTGGGCAATGTCATGCACAGGTCCCATGGCCACTGAAGCAGCTGACCTTGAGGCTTGACAGCAGTAGGGAGGGTCGTGGTGTCCTCCTTTTCCCAAGAGAGAAGGGTACTCGGGAAGTGCATCAGACTGGAAAGGGCAGGGCCTGCTCCATGATGTCAGCTGTTCAAGAAGGCAGTAAGGAGTGGCCACTGACAAGCAGGAAAGGAAGGTTTGAGCTCCTCAGCCCACTGACCTGGCCTGGGTACTCTTGAATGATCAGCAACAGATTTTGAAGCTGTTGGTGTTTTAGGTTAGGGATGCTGTTTTGCTCAGAGCACTTGAAGTGACCAGGGGACCTATAAAAGCTCCACCTCTGATTGCTGGCCCCTGTCCTGTTATTTCTCTAGGTCACCTCGCATCTCCCTCCCTCCAGCCTTCTCTCTGCATCCCCACCTGCCTCCCTTGGTATCTGGATTCCCAGGGGTCACCACAGTTGCTATAGACTCTGATGGCCTGTTATGGACATGCAACTCTAGCTCATTTGCCTCCTTCTCTCATGAGCAGTTTTGCTATTTTTCTTCTGGTACTAGTGGGATGCTAGCTAAGAGGCTCCAGGCTGGACTGGATTGGCAGGTATAACTGACTAAATTGATTTCAGGCAAGCCCTCCCCCCCCATCCCCCCCACCCCGCCAGCAACCAGAGTGATCCTGCAGGAGAGTCATGTTGGGCTCCTTCTCTATGTGGCTGCCGCCATTATCAAACAGTTCCAAGATTAGTAATATTTATTTGTACCCTCCATAAATATTGACCAAGCACCAACTATGTGCCAGGCCTGATTTTAAACACAGGAGTGCTGAGATACTAAGAAAAGGCCTATGCTCTCCTGGAACTTACACTGTAGTCAGGCAAGACAGCCATCAGAAAGTAAAAGGAAAAAATGACTAACCCCAAACGATATCAAATGGTGACTACAGGGCTTCCCTGGTGGCACAGTGTTTAAGAATCCGCCTGCCAATGCAGGGGACACAGTTTCGAGCCCTGGTCCGGAAAGATCCCACATGCCGTAGAGCAACTAAGCCTGTGCGCCACAACTACTGAGCCTGCGAGCCACAACTACTGAGCCCACGTGCCACAACTACTGCAGCCTGCGCTCCTAGAGCCTGTACTCTGCAACGAAGAGCAGCTCCTGCTCGCCGCAAGTAGAAGAAAGCCTGCACAGCAATGAAGACCCAACACAGCCAAAAATAAATACATAAAATAATAAATTTTTTTAAAAAAGAAGGAAAAAAATGGTGACTACAAAGAAATGAATCAAGGTGATGGAGTTGGGAGCAAGCTGGGGGCTAATTAGCATTCATCATGGAGGTCCTTTCTGGGAAGAAGATATTTGGGCCAAGGCTGAACATGAGAAGAGGCAGCCATGTGAAAACTCACGGGGAATGCATCATGGATGGAGGGAAGAGCTGGTGCAAAGGCCCTGAGGTAGGAACAGCCTGGCTGAGTCACAAAGAGAAGGAGGCCCATGTGGCTGGAGCAAAGGGAATCAGCAGCAGACGGAAGGGTATCGGATGAGGTTGGTGGGGTCCACAGGGCCCCAAAGATGTTGGTGTTTTAGGCCCTTGAAGAGAGCTTGGGTTTAATTGTGAAAGCACCTGGAAACCACTAAGAGGTTCCAAGCAGGTGGGTGACATGATCTACCTTATAGTGGGCTGAAGAGGCAGAGGGAAAAGCAGGAAGGCTGGTTAGGGCCTAAATCAGTGACCTGGGCAAGAACTGATGGTGTCTTGGACTTGGAGAGAAGCAGGGGAGTGGATCCATTCAGAATATAGTTTGAGTTAAATGTGACTGGGGTCCAGGCTCCAGCCAATGATCACAGATGGCAAATCAATTAGCAAATGTGAGTTACAGAAGTACAAACCTTTCTCTCTCGAGGCTGATTATTTATTTAAGGGCTGCTGTCTTCTTTGGAATAACCTGCCTATAAGGCTTTAGTTTTCACTATATAGTTGCCTTTGGGTTCCTCCAAAAGTGTGCCCACTTTCTAGATAAGAAAACCATGGTTCAGGATGATTAACAGCCCCAAGGTCACCATTTAGGAAAGACATGAAGCCTGAAATTAAAAGCAGGTCTTTCAATGATCGGGCCCATCATTTGCTTTCTTTATCTTTCTTTCACATTACACTCCATCCACTGCAAAAATTGAGATCTGTTTCAAGTTTCCTTCTCCACCTGCCAAATTGAACAGAGTTAGTCCCCAGCATTTCCAGCAGCTGTGGACAGCCTGAGACAGCATCTGCCTAGGACAGTTTTTTGTGCAGTCTTTTTTTTTTTTTCTGATGGTGATCCTGCCTCTGACCTCCTTATTGCCCTTGTTAATGTTACTTAACCACTTTGTGACTTGCTTTCCCCATCTGTAAAATGGAAATATTAATCCCCTCTCTCAGAATCATTATAAATATGAATATAGTTAGTACAGCATTTAGTTGGTGAAGAATAATTGTTCATTCTCTTTTATTTCTCCTAACATTGACCTGTAGACTGTTCACTACCCCAGCAGTAACACTCACTTTCATTTGTTAATAATCTCAAATGAAGGGACTTCCCTCGTGGTCCAGTGGTTAAGACTCCACACACCCAGTGCTGGGGGCCCAGGTTTAATCCCTGGTCAGGGAACTAGATCCCACATGCTGCAACTAAAAACCCCGCACTTGACAATGAAGATCCCACGAACCGCAGCTGAGACCCAATGCAGCCAAATAAATAAATATTTTTAAAAAAATCTCAGATGAAGACAGACACCATTAAACAATCATCATCATCATAATCAACATTTCTTGAGCACTAGGTCATGAACTGTGATGAATAATTTAGTCATTACCTCGATTAATCCTCAGAAGAGCTCCATGATGTATGTAATAGGATTATTATGCCCATTTTACAGATGCAGAAAGTGAGGCTCAGCAAGACGTAACACAACTTACCAGAAGTTACACAGCTAGAATGTGATAGAGTCAGGGGTCAAACGCAGGCCCCTCTGACTCCAGAAGAGATGGTCCTAACCCTTGAGCCCTCCTGCCTCCCATGCGAGACTAGCTGTGCTGTCATAAGTGCCAGGTTACCTTGCTAATTATCCTCTGCAGCAGACATGAGTCAGCATAAGGCCTGAAGCTGGTGGCAGGAGATGTATGTCTCAATTAGGCTTTGAGTTTAACTTCTAGAGAAGGAACAGGAGATTGAGTCTCAGAAGTTGCTAAGCGAATGAAATTGGAACAGCCAGAAATGACTTGCCTTAGGGGAGAGTGGCTTCTTGGGTCACAGAAGTTTTGTTTCCTCTCTCTGGCAGAGCGCTAAGCCTGCAGAAGTCGTACCCCTGCCTTACAGTTTGCTCAGATGGAAACTTTAAGGAAGCTTGGAAATTTGAGCAGGGAGAAGGGTCCAGCACGATGTCCTCCATGTCAGGGTGACCCCAAGGCCCAGTGAAGAAGTACCAAGCCCAAGTGTGGGTCTTAGAGTTAGATGGGTGTGGGTTCCAATCCTGGCCCCATTCTTTACTGGTCTTGGGCCAGCCAGGTCCTTTATCTATGAAAAATGGCATTCGAAACTGACTTGGCGGGCTTCCCAGGTGGCACAGTGGTTGAGAGTCTGCCTGCTAATGCAGGGGACACGGGTTCGAGCCCTGGTCTGGGAGGATCCCACATGCCGCGGAACAACTGGGCCCGTGAACCACAACTACTGAGCCTGCGCGTCTGGAGCCTGTGCTCCACAACAAGAGAGGCCGCGATAGTGAGAGGCCCGCGCACTGTGATGAAGAGTGGCCCCCGCTCGCCGCAACTAGAGAAAGCCCTCGCACAGAAACAAAGACCCAACACAGCAAAAAAAAATTAAATTAAATTAAATTTAAAAAAAAATCTTTAAAAAGAAAAAAAACTGACTTGGCAAAGCTGTAGAGAAGATTAAGTTAGCTCAAGTAAAGTGCTAGGTACTTAACACATAGTAATCATTCAATCCATGGTAGTTACCGGGAGTTTATGCATGTAAAGAGCTTAGAAGGGTGTTCTTGGAACATAAGCATATTATATCAGCTATACTTCTTATTATCTTTGTGCTTTTGACGTTGACAGAACATGATTTTTTTTTCCTTCTTAACCCTCTAGTTCCACACATCCAAAAATAATACAATTAGAAATATTTGTATTTCTAAAAAATTCTGGCTCAAAGATGTTTCAATTATTTTCAGATAATTTTGAGTCTTTTAAAAATCAGTTTTCTCACAAGATACCACTATACACCCACCCAAATGGCTAAAATTAAAAAGACTGACAACGCCAAATGCTAGCAAACGTGTGCAGCTACGACTGCTCGTTGGTAGGAGTAGAAAATGTCACCACCTCTTAAAGAGGAAAAACAGGGAAAAGGGCCTGTTAGTTTCTTTTAAACTGAACATACACCTAACCTATGACCCAGCAGATCTGCAACTTGCCAATTACCAAAGAGAAGAAAAACCTACATCTGGAAAAGACATTTATAAGAATATTCATAGCAGACTTGTTCACGCTAGCCAAAAATTAGAAATAGGTGTCCATCAATGAGAGAATGGTTAAGTAAACAGTGGTATATTTATACAAATAAATACTGGTCAGCAATAGAAAGGAACAACTTATTGTTACATACAATATCATGGGGGAATCTCAAAAACATTATGCTGAGTGAAAGAAGCCTTGCACAAAAGAGCACATATCGTATGATCCTATTTATCTGAAGTTCTAGAATAGGCGAAACCTACCATGAAACAAAAGGAATATGGGCTTCCCTGGTGGCGCAGTGGTTGAGAGTCTGCCTGCCGATGCAGGGAACACGGGTTCGTGCCCCGGTCTGGGAGGATCCCACATGCCGTGGAGCGGCTGGGCCCGTGAACCATGGCCGCTGAGCCTGCACGTCCGGAGCCTGTGCTCCGCAACGGGAGAGGCCACGAGGCCACAACAGTGAGGCCACATTAAAAAAAAAAAAAAAAAAAAAGGAATAGTTGTTGCCTCTAGATTCTGAATGAGAATGGGCTTCTGGGGTGATGGCAATGTTTTATATTTCAGTCAAGGCTTTGGTCGTACAAGTACAAGTATTTGTCAAAACTTATTTAGTGAGAATCTTCATGTAAGATTCATGCATTTAATTGTATCTAATTTTTACCTCAAGAGAAAAACAAAAACAAAAACAAATGTTGAGCTTTAGTTAATGATATTCATGCTAAAGTATTTAGGGAGAAAGTATACAGATGTCTTCCATTTAATTTAAAATGCATCAAAAAATAAGATTGGTGGTTGGCAATAGGAATGGATAGATGGGTAGATAATGTGATGAAATAAGCATAGTAAATGTTAAGTGGTAGGTACATGGGTGTTCATTATAAAAGTATTCAGTGTGTTTGAAAGTTATAACAATGTTGGAGAAAAAGCAAAAAAAAAAAATTCCTTAAACATTTACTAGCCTTCCAAATAAAGTGACAGTCCTAATGGTCATATTGGAAGCCTGAAACTTGTGCACCATTTAAAGGAATGTACTTTTAGGTTTGTTGTTAACTTTTAAGTTGATAAACCCTGATTTACAGGGCACTTAGGATCAGAATGAAATGTGATTTAGTGAAAGAATTGAACCGACAGTTCACAATCCCACATTCTACCACCACAAGAAAAAAATTTAAGACTCTTTTTGAGTAGTGTTAGGTTCACAGAAAAATTGAGTGGAAGGTACAGAGATTTTCCATATAACCCCTGACCCACACATGCATAACTTCCCCTGCTACAACATCACTCCCCAGAGGGGTACATTTGTTACCCTGATCAACCTACACGGACCACCATCACCCAAAGTCCATATTTTTCATTAGGGTTCATTCTTGGAGTTGTACATTCTGTGGGTTTGGATAAATGTGTAATGACCTATATCCACCATTATAGTATCACACAGAGTAGTTTCACTGCCCTAGAGAAGTTTTGCCGCTGGCTTGCTCCTGTTAAATCAGGAGGGGACACTTGTAACTACGGATGGTTTCTTTAAGCCTGATGATCATGATTCACTTACCCATATGTAGAGTCAGGAGGGGGGACTGAGGCTGGAGCTCTCACCCCATGGGGCAGCTGACCTCTATCCCCAGATCTCTGACTCTTCAGGAGAGATTGCTGTAGAGCTATAGAAATTTGCCTTTTTATGGAAATGAAAAGAGTTAGCAAGTCCTTCACGTATAAGAAGGGAACTATCTTGGGTATCTCTGAGCTTCATTTACTGGCCACAAGGTGGTCATTGTCAATTGCATTTCACAGATAAGGAAACTGGAGATCAGAGAAGTTAATTCATTTGCCTGTAGTCACTTAACTAGGGGAGTAGCAAAGGTGGGACTTGAACCCAGCCTTCCTGGTTCCCAAGTTTGTGACCCCCTTTCACTTAAGGCTGTTGGGAAGGAAGATGTCTTCTGGGGGACTTAGAATCCAGAATGCATTTTTCTTGAGAAACTATATTATTGAAGGTGATTAGGTATAATGGAAATGGTGCCTTTAATCCTGTTGCTTTTGTTTTTGCGATTTGGGGCTAAGTGGGATTCTCTCTCTCTCTCCCTCTCTCTCTTTTTTTTTAAAATATTTATTCATTTTGGCTGCATTGCAGCACGCGGGATCTTTTTTAGTTGCAGCATGAAGACTTCTTAGTTGAAGCATGCAAACTCTTAGTTGTGGTGTGTGTGTGGGATCTAGCTCCCCAACCAGGGATCGAACCCTGGCCCCCTGCATTGGGAGCTCGGAGTCTTACCCACTGGACCGCCAGGGAAGTCCCTAAGTGGGATTCTATTAAGCTTGCCTGGGAACCTCACTCCTAAGCATGACATTATTTTGAGGAGTGCTGGTGTCCCAAGATTTCAGCCCATGACTTCCAAACTTTGGAGACAAATTTTCCATAAGCTAGAGACCATCTTTAATATTCATACCTGATGCTCATACCTGGCTTTGCTATTTGCAAAGTACCTTCGTGTCTGTGTCTTGTGTGAGCCTCACATTCTGCAAGGCAGGGAAAACAAGGATAGGATCATTATCTCCATTTGATGAGGGCCAGGGAGACCAAGAGAGAGGTGTAGAAATTTGCCCAAGGCCACACAGCAGGGCAAGGGTCAGAGCCAATTTGAGAACTCAAGCCCCCGGACACCTGGTTCACCAGTGCCTCACACCTGCCCAAATTTTTATCCCATTTTGGCTCCTAGACCCAGGCTAATTTACATGTGAAATCTTGCAAGTTCTCGGTAGGTGACCAATAATAATGTGTAGCTAATGAGATAAAGTACAGTTTCACTTTAGTTACAAAGGAAGGGGAACTCTCAAAGGGCTGGTAATAATCAGGCCTTTCTCAGCGGAACTCAGAGAATTTTATGGGCCTGGAGAAACAATCCATCCTCACAATGGACCAGTGTGCCTGGGAATTCCCATTGTCCCCACAATTCTGTGGAGGACAATTGGCCCAGGGTCACAGACACCCAAGTCAATCACAGTCTCAGTGGCCCAGTAGGGAGTGGAACCAGGACTCTGTGTAACCATCCATGAGAATGTGCTCCAGCTTACACATGGTGTAATGTATTTTTAAATACCCCAAGGAGCTCTTGTCAAGGAGCAGAAATGGGCATCCCCTGTGACAGCCTTGAGACTCATCCATAAGCCCATTGTCCAAGGTCAAAAGGAAATCAGGGTAGGCCCCAGAGGAACCCCAGACCTCTTTATGTCATCAGCCTATGAGCATTTGTATTTGACTACATGTCTTGCTGTTTTCCTACTCTGTGACCTTGGGTGAGTCATTTGACATTTGGGGGCCTCAGTTGACGCCTCTGGAAAGGGATAGTCGGGCCAGATGACCTATATTCCTTAGAACCATGAAGAAAGAACATTTTTACCCAGAGAACTTATTTTTTTTAGTCTGAAACTCTCTGAGAGCAAGGACGGTGTTCTGTTTTCTGTGGTCCTGACACATAAAGGCTGCCTGATGAATGTTGAGTGAGTGAATAAAAACGGCACAGCCCCTCTGCTTAGGATGAGCAATGTTTCCATAAATTCTGTACATTGCTGGCGTGTATTTCAAGTGTGACCCATTACATGCTGGAAACACTGCTTGTTAATCATCCCACAGACGAGTCAGAGTATAATCACTGGCTCCAGAAGGTTCTCATGATGTAGAAGGCAAAGGCTTGCTCTTGGTCTGAACAGTGACTCGGAGTGACAGTGGGACTCAACTCAAGGCATACTTTTCTCATTGTCCGTAAGGGTTAATTTTTTAAGTAGGGAGTAAAGATCTTGATGAGAGGCGGGATGACCACTAGTCACTAGGAGGAAAACTGAAGTTCATGATCCCTGAGTTTCCTTTCAGACCCACGATTCTGTGTTTCTCAACCTATTCTGTTTTTACGTGGAAAGTACACAGATATTCATCTGAGAGCATATGGCTTTGAATCCCATTCTGAAACTTATTAATCGTATGACGTTAAGTAAAACTACTACTAGAACTCAATAATAACATGAATAAAACTCAAGATGTTGATATGATCACTGGCATTTATTAAGGGGCTGTACATGTCAAGAGCTTTGTTGACTTATTTTTAACCTTACAATAAACTCATTTAATCCATTTGAAGGAGGGCTTATTATTATTACTATCCTTCAGATGAGTAAACTGAGGCACAGAGAAGGTAAGGAACTCATGGTCCCAGGTCCCCCAGTGAGAAGGTGGCAGGCCTGGCGATTCACTCTCCTGTCTGTGTAACTCCAGCCTCGGAGTTCTCAATTAGTAAATCTCTGTCCCTCAGTTTATTAGACTGTAAAATTGATATTGTGATGTCTCAGCATTCTTACAGGTAGTTACAAAAATCAGATGAGATAAGTTTCCATTTGTTTTGTCTCTTGCATCAGACAGTCAGCTCCTGGAGGTGCTTGGTTCACTCCTTCAAAGTGGAGGACTCCTAAACAGCGCTCATTAACTGTTGTCTGAATAAATACGTGAATTAATGGAGAGAATGATAAGAAACTGCCTTATGAAGGGTCAAGATACTATACGATGGTTATTTATTTATTTTTTGGTGTTTCAGGTTGGTACTCGGCCTTGTTTAACACATTTTGAACTTGCAGGGTACGAATAGAAAGAAAGCTCTGTGTTAGTCTGGTGACTTTAATGCCCAAATGTTTGTCTGTTAGGAATGTTTCTTTCTAATTCTTCTCGCCTCCCTTGGATTGTGTTTGATTTGCATTTGTATGAAATGTGGAAGTGAAAATTATGGACTGTGTTTGCACTTTCTCCGTTCCTACCAAAATTCCATTCCCTATTTGGGAGGTGTTTATTATTAACGCTATGTCTGAGAAAACAAAAGGGTTTAACACTTAACCACCTATAAAATCCTCACAATAACCCTGTGAGGTCCATGGTTTGCCCCATTATACACAGGATGACCCTGAGATTCAGATTCGTTCACTCCTATTGTTCACTCCTTCATTCATTCATCCTCAGGGTCTGTACTGGGGTCCGGAATATGACATCACTTCAGACGTTGCCTCTGCCCTAAAAGAAGTTTGCAGAGGACAGCTTGGAGTTCAGTGAGGGGGCAATTTTTACCTTGTCTAATGAATTGCTAACTGCCAGTTGTAGATCCGGGACTACGCACATGACTGTGGCCTGATGTTTGTGACTGTTTGGTGATCAAACACCCTAAAATGAAGGGGTGTGTTTGCCTACCTGATGCTATCAGTTTGGTTGTCCTGCCCTTCTCATGAACTGGCTCATGGGTGTTTGATCACACATGGCCAACCCATTTAGATGATGCACATCCCACTCGTCACTGGGAGACACACTTCCTCGCTCTGGCTTTATTTTCAGGCAAAATCATTTCCCACTTCTGTTTTAGAACAGTGGGACATCCCTATTTCAGTTCCTATGTGCAAAACTGAAAGAAACCTGTAATCCTCTCTTGTCCTTCCCATTCCACTTCTTTACAGACAGGGGAGTCACGCTGAAAGCTTCAGGAGATCGTGACTGATTGGACATGGATTAATCTAGGGTTTCAGCCTGAGTCTCTGCTCTCTGTCTCTGTTCTCTAAATTGTCTTTTCTCTCTCCATTCAGACAAGAAAGAAGGAAAGAAAGAGAGAAACAGAGGGAGGAAGGAAGGAAGGAGGGAAGGGAGGAAGGAAAAGAAAGGAAGAAGTGCTATAGTCGAAAGAAAGCTTGGGAACACTGAGATGACAAGGCCCTTAACTAAAAATCTTCTCAGAACTTTATTATGCTTGTGGGTGGGCATCATATATTTCCACGAGCGGTTCATCATGATGTGCATTTCTCAATGTACTTGTCCCTGGAAATTCTTTCATGGAACAAATAGGACCATTTCATGGATGGCGGTTCCTCAGGGCAAAGCTGCCCCAGACATTCGGCTCTCAGGCTGTGTACTCTACTCAGCTTCTGTTTTCTGTCTTTATTTTAATTCCTTTCTTCCTCTTTTTCAGTGATTCCCAAACATTTCTTTCCTTCGTTCCTTCCTTCCATTCTCCCTCCCTCCCTCCCTCCCTCTTTCCCTCCCTCCCTCCTTTCCTTCCTTCCTTCCTTTCTTCCTTCCTTCCTTCCTTCCTTCCTTCCTTCCTTCTTCTCTCCCTCCCTCTCACTTTCTCCCCCTGCTTCCCTATCTTTAACTTCAGGCCTATACCATCTGCTGCAGAGACTCATGACTGACACCAAGCCTATGACTTTGAGGGTCTCATAGCCAACAAGGGAGGGTTTGCCCCTCATTTTTTGTTGAGGAACATATATTAGTATTCCATAGCACACACTTTAGGGAAATCTTTCTGACACTTAGAAATACTGACAATGGAGCCCTGTGACAACCTCCTGAAACCACCAGGGGCCTAGAAACCCTGGGCTGGGAGCCATTACTAACATCTGAGGTTTAGACAAGTGAAAAGATCTGCTTGATGTCATCGGGCATAAGTAAGCAAGAACAAGAGTTCAGGGTTCAGGTCTCCTTTTTCTGGTCCAATTCTCATTCTATTGCACTAATAAATGTCCCAACTAAAGTCACCAGGCATTTATTAGTAACTGCATGGGTCTACCATTGTGCTTTCTGCTAAGAACGATGTTGAAGTTCTCACTAATGGGGGAGATGATACTATACAAACCAATGAACAAATAGGGTCACGCAGGGAATATTGCCACGGAGAAGAACGAGGCAGAAGGAGGGAATAAATAGTAATAGGGGTGGGCTTCCCTGGTGGCGCAGTGGTTGAGAGTCCGCCTGCCGATGCAGGGGACACGGGTTCGTGCCCCGGTCCGGGAAGATCCCACATGCCGTGGAGGGGCTGGGCCCGTGAGCCATGGCCGCTGAGCCTGCGCGTCTGGAGCCTGTGCTCCGCAACGGGAGAGGCCACAACAGTGAGAGGCCCGCGTACCGCAAAAAAACAAAAAACAAACAAACAAAAAATAGTAATAGGGGTGCTATTTTGTAAAAGTGGGGAAGGAAGGGATAGGGTGGCATTTAGGGAAGTGAGAGCCAGGCATACAGCTCTATATGGGGAGTACCTTACAGGCTGAGGAAAAAAGTGGTGCAAAGGTGGGAGAAAGTTCTAGAAACACCAAGGGGCCAATGTGGCTGGAGCAGAATGAGCAGGGGAATGAGGCTAGGAGATGAGGTCAGACGGGTGGCTGGGGCCATAGCCGTGTGGGTCCTCAGGGCGGTGGTAGGGACGCCTGCACTGTTCGGGGGTTTTGATCAGCGAATTGATGTGATCTGAATTAGGTTTTCAAGAAGTTCCGTTGGGCTCTTTCACTGTGGGGAAGAGACTACAGAGTGAGAATGGAAGCCGGGGGACCAGTGGGGAGGGTAGCACAGAGGTCCAAGGGGGAGGAGACATTGGGCCAGCCCAGGGAGGGAGCAGCAGAGGGTCAGGGGGTGATCTGATTGTGGACCCGTGTGAAAAATGCAGCAGATAGAAGTTGTTGATAGTTAGATATGAGAGAAAGAAGAGACAGGACCGTTCTGAGGATTGGCATGAGGTGGCCGTTTTTTGAGATGTGGAGAGTGATGTGCTTCTGCCCCTTAAAACTTGATTTATGGTTAGAGAGTCAGCATCTTTATAGTGCTTTTATTTCTGTTCCTGTAGAAGGAATACATATACTGGCAAAAACAATTAAAACAGTACAAAATGCATCCAGTAAAAATCAGTTCCCTGATTTCTTTCCCAAGAAGCAACCACTATTACCAACCTCTTGGGTATTTTTTCCAGAGTCTAAGAGTGCACATGTGTGTATGTGTGAGCATATTATATCCACTTTTCTTTTTTAATACAGTGGTCCAGACTACATATCCTGTACTGCAACTTACTTTTTCCACTAAATAATATATCTTAAAGATTAGTGCATACCAGCACATATAGAAAGAATTCTTTCTCTTAACAATACAACAGTGTATTCCATTGTATTGCCATATTATAATATTTAATTAATTCCCTACTGAATGACATTAAGATTGTTTCCAGTATTTTTAAATTACTAATGATAAAGTGATGAATAATATTATAATAATATCTTTGAACATATTGTTCACATGTAGAAGTAGATCTGTAGAATAAATCCCTAGAAGTAGAATCTGCAGGTCAAAAAGAATGTGTATATTTAAATGTTGGTTAATGGGGCCACTTTGTCCATCAGAAGCATTGTGCTAATTAATAGTACAGCAACGATGCCTGATGATACCTGCCAAGGTGAAAGCCTTTATGATAACAGTGAAACTAATGAGAACTTACAAGTATGTGTTGCTTTATATTTGCCGAAGTAATTTGATACCTATTATTTATTTCGTTACCAAAACAAGTCTTGGAAGTAGATCTTTTGTATTCTAATTTTATACATGAGAGTATGGAACTTGGAGAGATAGATCATTTGCCCCACTAGTGAATGGTGGGGCTGGGATTTGAACCCAAGCCTCTCAGACATCAAGCCCAGGCTGCCTCCAAATTAGCCTTGCCAGAAAAGGGTTTCCATAGCCCATACTTAGACTTCTCTCTCTGACAGACTGAATTCCCCGTCCCCGGAAGCATTCAGATGTTAGCTGGATAAGCCCTTAGCAAGAATGAAGGCATTGTAGCCCCAGCATGAGGGTCTGACTACATGACCTTCAAGGTCCCTTTCTGCCCCACCAGCTCCATGGACTAAGCAACTCTCCCCTCACGCTTAATAGCTGCATTGATAAAATGAAAATAATATCACCTGCCTCTAACTGCATCGGAATGTCATAAAGCTAAATCAAAGAGTACAGCTGAAGCACTTAGAGCAACTTAAGAAAAATAAACTCTATAAATCTGTGTTAGGCTGGGGAGGAGGATGGCTGCAATGACATGGAGCCATTGAGTCCACCTAGCTTCCCCTGGGCCTTTATTAGGAGTAAGTTCCCTTAAATGGATTTGTTTTAAATACAGATACAAGTATGCACATGTGCTCATACACTCACACTGAACTACTTCTTCCAACTCCCTGGCACATTATTAGAGATTCACAGATCTTTCTTTTTTTTAATTGAAGTATAGTTGTTTTACAATGTCATGTTAATTTCAGGTGTACAGCAGATTGATTCTGTTTTATACACACACACACACACACATATATGTATGTGTGTATATATATAATGTTCTTTTTCAGATTCTTTTCCCTATAGGTTACTACAAAACACTGAGCGTAGTTCCCTGTGCTATTCAGTAGGTCCTTGTTGGTCACAGATCTTTGCATTTTTATTTTTATGACTCCCCCTAATCTGACATCTAGCTTGGTCCGTAAATTCATTTGAAGCTTAGCCATCAAAACACATTTGTTCATTATCTCCTGTAAACTTCACAACAATCCTGCAAGTTGTGTTATTTACTATCTCTTTTTTCAGAACAGACATCAAAGCTCAGAGAGGTGACGTTTCTTTATCAAGATCACACGGAAAATGGGAGCAGAGCAGGGATTAGAACCATGCTGTCTGATGTAGAGTCTGTGTCCTTTCATCTGCCAAGACTTCTCTCAAGCCTTACTCCCTCTGGGCCCTGAGAAGACATCCCTGACTGCCCTTCACTCCGTATTGTATCTGGTGCCCCATTTCACATGCTTTGCTAGGCTTGTTTACCTGCCCCATGCTGCTGTATATGTACCTATAGAAATGTACATTTCCATGAGCTCCGGTAAACGGGGACGCTGCGGGCAGGGATGTGGGCTGCTCTGTTTCCTGAGCCACCACGCTGGTGTAGGAAGGAAGTGCCAATTTTGAGTGCCTGTTTGTGTCAGGCATACTGTGAATGTCTTGAACTTTAACCCTCCCAACAAAAGGAGGCAGTCTCATCGCTATTTCTCAGCAGAGGAAATTGAGACTTAGGGAACAAAGTCACATGTCCAGGGACACACTGTGAGTGGAAGGACCCAAGATTCAAACTGAGGTCTGTCTTACTCCACGTCCTGGGCTCTTGCCAATACACCATCACCCCTTGCAACCACCCCATGTGATTAGCATGAAGCCTGAAATCAGTTGTGGGTTGTTGGTTTTTTTGGTATGTGACCTTTTATTGGAACATAACCACGCCTACTTATTTACGCACTGTCTATGGCTGCTTTCTCTTATTTACTTATTTATTTTTTACAGAGTCACAGGTTTATTTATTTATTTTTGGCCGCGTTGGGTCTTCGCTGCTGCGTGTGGGCTTTCTCTAGTTGTGGCGAGCAAGGGCTACTCTTCGTTGCGGTGCGCAGGCTTCTCATTGTGGTGGCTTCTGTTTGTTGTGAAGCATATGGCCTCTAGGTGCACGGGCTTCAGCAGTTGTGGCACGTGGGCTCAGTAGTTGTGGTGCGTGGACTTAGTTGCTTCGTGGCATGTGGGATCTTCCCGGACCAGGGCTCGAACCCGTGTCCCCTGCATTGGCAGGCGGTTTCTTAACCACTGCGCCACCAGGGAAGCCCTGCTTTCTGTTATTTTAAAAACAGCGTTATTGAGATATAATTCACATAACACACAATTCACCCATTTAAAGTGTAAATCCAGTTTTTAAAAATTAGGTCCCATTCTTATAGGATAGGAGGACAGTAAGAAACCATCTCCAGATGGGTGTCTGGAGACCGAAACCACGTCACGTTCACATGGGCGGTGCTGAACAGGGGCAGAGGGTGTAGGGAGGGGAGGGCTGGGCACATTGCTGTCAGCTCCTGACGCAGCATTTCACCCTAAAGCCTTTAAGGACAACAGCAGATGAGCTCCCACAAGTACATGGACAGCTGATTTCAGAGCACCCAAGGCCTCCCCTCTTTGAAAGGAAATATACCCACACAACCCACTCAGTGATGTGCCTCCTCTTTAATATGCAGCTGGGGAGGGGGGCCTGGAGGGGAACTGAGATGCTAATAGACATAGTGAAGGGTAAAGGAGATGTTAGTAAAGCATGCTGTGGGAATTCAAAGGAAGATGCAATCATAAGTTTCCAAAGCCATTTTCACCCTTCTCTCACTGAACCTTCTTTCCAACTGTATGGGGCAGGGCTATTCTCTTCATTTTATTACTGAGGGGCCTGAATGAACCATCCTCTTTCAAAATTCAGTAGGGAGCCCATGGCCCTGAAGCACAGTCAGTCAAATACAGGCCCCTCTGGGCTCCTTTGGGGGCACCGCCCTCCATCCAAGGCTGCCCTAGGCTCATGTCTGGCCATGGGCCTGGGGACCAACACATCATGCTTACTCAATGGGGAGGAGGGACAAGGGGAGTAGGGCAGACACATTTAGAGAAAAGTGTTCAGACCGGCCCGACTGGCAGGGGAACCATTCCTTCCAGGGATGACTGGGAAGCATGGGGGTTACAGGTGTGCACGTGTGGGCCGTGTGTGACGTCACACTGCTGGGTTCCAGCTCTGGTTCTCGCACTTATTAGCTGTATAACCTCAGGCGAGTTCCTTGACCTATTTAATGTCTGTGCCTCAGTTTCCTCATCTGTAAAATGGGGCTCATTGTTTTCTTATTTATTTATTTATTTTTAACTGAAGTATAGTTGATTTACAGTGTTGTGTTACTTTCAGGTATACAGCAAAGTGATTCGGTTATACATATATATTCTTTTTCAGATTCTTTTCCATTATAGATTATTACAAGATATTGAATATAGTTCCCTGTGCTATACAGTGGGTCCTTGTTATCTGTTTTATACATAGTAGTGTGTATCTGTTAATCACCATGGGGTTATTTTGAGAACTAAATGAATTATTTTTTTTAAGAAACCCTAAGAATATTGCCTAGTACCTAGTGAGCACTCAAGACAGGTTGATTGCTATTATTATTACACATTAAAAATATACTGCTTGGAGCTAGAATATGAAAGGACTTGGATGCCAGGCTGTGAAATTCGTCCTCGATTCTGTAGCTCTTGGTTTCTGAACCCGATGAAATCTGGGCTTTGGGGAGGTTTACCTGTGTTAGAATGGATTAACGTAGCAGGAAAATCAGAGTCGAGACCAGAGAAGGGGCCGTGCCAAGGTCTTTATGGTAATTTCATTGTCTGGGAGAGAGGCGGGCTGGCCTGCTGACTGCACTTGGGTTTTGTCAATGCCTGTCAAATCATCTGCTCTGAGGTGGTGCTTTGGCTGGTACGGCCCGATTCCGCTGTCAGGGAGCACTTTTGCCTATTGCCTTATAGGAAATCAGGATCATTTTCTTTCACCTGCCTGGGAAAGTGACTGTCTTTATGGAGCGCTGAGGATGAAGGCCTGTGGTCTCTGTGCAGAGTTGCCAGCTCTAGAACTGGCAGCAGGCTGGAAGTATCATCCCCAGCCAGCAGCTCAGCTGAGCTGGACTCTATTTTAAGGATGTCAGAGGGCTCCCCTAAAATTCTCCTCCTGGGAGACAGCCTAACAGTGTGCCATTATGCTCCTCCTGGGTAATGGTGGGCTCTGGGCTTGTCTGCAGCGAGAGTCTCTCCAAAGATTAACTCCGGCCATACTTGCCATCTTTTCTCTTCTTCCCATGACAATACCTGTGCAGTCTGTCAGGAACTGGACTCAAGGGGCGCTGAGGGGATTGGCTGCTTGGTTTCTTTTTTCCCTCCACGTCACTTGCATACCCAAGCCTTTAATATACTGTGTGTGGGTTCTCTCCAACTTTGCCTCTTTAGTCTGAGCAGGGCTTTGGCTAAATGTGATGCCCAATAACTTCAAGGGATCAAGTGCTTTTGAGAAACTTTTCTCCTAAGAAGATGAGCTGAGGGGAATTGAAAGCAAGGCTGCCAGCCTTGATGTCTTAAGTATGAAATTTCAATGGCTTACCAGCTGCCAATCTCTGGTTTTAGTGCAGACGGGGTAAGATTTAAGGAAATGATCACATCACATGCCCTATGGGTGACAAGTAATGATGGAGAAACAGCCCAAGAAACCCAGGGAAGGAAAGGTCAGAGAGCCTGACCTGGCATTTTCAGCTGGACTGGGTGATCTGCTGAAAATCTCTTTTCCTTTTTTTTTTCTTTTTAGAGATGATTTGGTTTGCTATTTTTCCATTGCAAAATACGTGCTTATTATCAGATATTCAGAAGATATGGAAAATCAGAAAGACGAAGACAAAATAGTGATTTTAGCCCTTCCCCAAAGAAAAGTATTTTGGTATATTTCCTTATAGTTCCTTTTCCATGATTTTTTTAAAAGTTGTTATATTCGTTTTTTGTTTGTTTACCTTGCTACATACCTACTTCTCTGTTTATCTAATTGAATTATATACTTGTCCTTGTTTTTTGTTTGGTTACTTTTGATTGGTTACTTTTGATTGGTTACTTTTGATTGGTTACTTTTGATTGGTTACTTTTTTGTTTACTTGATTGGCTTTACTTTTGTTTTGCCCAACCAACACGGTAAAATACATTTTTCAAGTTAGTGCTAGATCTCTGCAATTTACATGAATCCTGGTTGGTCCAGGGATTCCCAAAAGTTAGGGTGCATGAAAATGACCTGAAGAGCTTATGAAAGTGTGGGGTTGATGCTTGGGAATCTGAATTTTAACAACCATTTGTGGCGATTTTGAGGAATGTGGCGCATGGACCACACATCAAGAAACCTTTATATCAGGCTAAATATGATGGTTATGTTGATCCATTGAATGGATTCTTCATATGCTTATTCACGTTCGTCATAGTGGGTATGTGGGGTGTTTATTGCTTTTCATTATGTATAAACAATGCCACGATGAACATCTTTGGCCGCTCATTTATTTCTGAGCACCTGTACAAGGTACACCTTCCCAGGTGCTGGAAAGACCAGTGACCAAAGAGACCCAGTTCCTGCTGGGAGAGTTCCTGCTCTTATTGAGAATTCCTGCGCTTATTACCTAATGGAGCGACAGACAAATACAATCACAACATTAGATTATTGCAAATCATGATGAGTATCGTGAAAGAAAGATTCAGGCTGATATGGCAAGGCAAAGAATTTAGATTCAGAGGCCAAAAAAAGCCTCTCTGAGGAGGTGACGTGTAAGTGAAGCTTGAGGGAAGAATGGAGTTAGCCGATGTCACTTTTAAGACTTGCAGAAGTAGAATTATTGGATTAAAGGGTGCTGTCTTTTAAAACAACTTCCTTAATCTCCCCTCCCCCTCAGGTTTCAATGTCCGTGTTCAAATATGCAGGGTGTACAGGGTGTCAGGGTCCAGTGGGAAAAGAGGGACTTTGATACAGGAGATTCGTTATAAACAGTTTGAAAGGTTGAAAGAGCAAAAGGGAAAGGGGAGGTAGGTCAGAGATAAGGAAGTACTGGAAGCAGCTACCACACCTAGGGCTGAGTGAATGGAAGGAAAGCTAGGCAGCCCCCTCCTGATGAGCTGTACTGCCACGGGGCTGGGGGACCAGCCCATGCTGGAATCAGTGAGAAGGGATTGCTGAGGCTGGAACCAAAGGGAAGTCACAGCATGGCTTGTGCTGGGACATCAGGTGCTGGGCTGTGGTGCTGAGCTGTGGAAGAATTCCATAGGTTGGTGATGAGAACGCAGAGCTAACACTGTATGGCTGGTGCTGGGGTCTCGGGGGACACCACTTGGCTGGTCCTGAGATTGTGGAGGACCTGCTAAATTCTGGCCCCAGGATCCAGAAGGAGGCTTGGCACTGTAAGAGAGGACACTGCCAAAAGGTGCTGGACATCCTAGCTCTACACTGCTGCTGGAAAGATGCTGGCAGAAACCGGAAGCCAGAAGGAAGTTCCTTCTCTCTTCCTCCTGCTTTGCAATGTCCTACCAGGTCTTCTGTTGATAAAACTGAAGCAAAATCCACGAGGCAAAAGGACCTGAGGAAAGCACGTTTGGGGGTCCTAGGCGGAGAAGGGCAGAAATGGGACCTGAGACGAAACAGGCATATGGCCAGCACACAGAGAAAGGAGTCCCCCTTCCTCCCCATCCTTGTATACTGCCCCTAGGGGGAAATTAAACCAGTTCAGTGGTTATCCATTCCATGGCTCCACTATCCTCGAAAATCCTGTCTTTTCCAAATGTCTTTGTGCATAAATCTGCCTCTGAATAATCGAAGTCAGCGCTCTGTAACAGCTGATTGTGTGGATGGATGACGAATGAATGAATTGTAGCTGCTCCTAAATATCACTAAGAATCTGGTACTATGCTAAGTGCCTACATTTGTTCTTTCAATCAGGCCTCACATCTGCCCCTACAGGTAGGCCCTGTCACTCTCAGGCAGTGAGACTGAAGCTCCCAGGGGTGAACCGACTTGCTCACCATCACGCACCTCCTAAGTAGTGATGAGATCCAAACCCACATCTGTTGGTCTCCATAGCTGCTACTCCTTCAGAAACTTCAAATAATGGAGGCCCACATTTAAAGGCCATTTTCCAGTGATCTTTACAGGCAGGTAGAGAGTGGCTTGTTGAACATATCTGAGTTTCCATAAGAGTATACTGGTAGTAGCCTAGAAGTGAACTGACCCTGGAATTCCAGTAGAAATGGCAGCCTTGCCATTCCAGGCCACACTGTGGCTCCAGGCTCCTGTCTGAAAACCCTCCCCTGACCTTTTCCTAACACTTGGCATTTTATTGTTTTGTTGATTACAGATCACTTATGTGCAGCACACAGCTGACTGTTTGTTAAAATGAAAAATGGAAAAAAAAATAGAAAAGAAAGTACACGCTTGCCAGAGCAGTGCTGTAGAACAGTTGTTCCCTAGGTATTCATCTCCGTACGTCTAAACACCTATAATTAAACTAGCTTTGGAGCAGTGCCTCTTGGTGAGGGCGGAAGAATCAATTCTGCAGCATTTGGACCTTGTTCTTTGTATACACTGCTCAGCAGTGAAGATGTTCAAAAAAGACCAGATGCTGTGACTCAAGAACGCAATTACCCACCTATCAGGGTGAACGGATGATGGTCTGGTCTTGGGGACATCCGAGCTCAGGGTAGCAGAGGGAAAGAGACAAGTGATGAATATGGTGACCTCCAGTTCTCTGTGTCTGTTCCCCAGTCTCATTTCCTGGCTGGGAATTTTATATTTGTCCCCTGGATACAGTGATCGCTGGGTAGCTTTGTGTTAAACAGCTAATTAATGGCAATTCAAGTCAGCTCTCCTATTTATGAAACTCTGGAGCAGGCAGAGACACTTCACTCGTCTGGAAAAATAAGTTGGGATCAAGCTGCATCTTCTATATAAATATGTGAGGCATTGCTGTCAGACACCAGTACCAGCCAATGCTGTCTGACTTCACATGAATCATTGAAATGACCCAAACCTTCAGTCTGAGCTGATTGTAGCTAATGTGCGCTATATAATCTCATATGCTCAGAATGTCTTGTGAACCAGGCACGCTATCAAGATACAGTTTTAATTAACATTTGCTTTTTAGATAATATACGCAATTTATTTTGGCAAGAGTTCATTGAATGTAAAATCTACATAATTAAGATACTAAACCTGTAATATTCTTTTTCTTTGCAGTATTTTTTGCTAAATGACACAGATTCAGCAACATTTGTTACCCAGTAGATAGCTGCAATGGGCAATCACAATTTAATACTTCCTTTTTTTTTTTTTTTCTTCTCTAACCAAAGGATACAAAGTCATAGAGTTGATTTTGTTCACTTTGTAGATTCGAGGGTATCAGATCTTTTCTTAGTTCAATTTCACATTAAAAATAAAGCAAAGAAAACACATTGTGATTCTCTTGCACAGAAATCTGTTATAAAATAAGGTTTATTTTAGAAATTAATATTATTTTATGAGCTTATTTCACTAAGTTTTCCACTACTGTAACGGGACTCTAGGTTATGATCAACTGAGAATAGGCATGCTGGGAGAGACCTCACAGGTCGTTGAGGTAACTGCTCATTTTACGAAGACAGCCCAGGTCCCCAAGTTTCAGCGTGGAGATGTGACTTGCCCAAGGTCACACAACACAGAACGAAGACTAAAACTCATGACTCCTGACGAGTCTAGCTTGTTTTCTACTGTTCTAGCTGCGTCCCTTTAAGAAATATCTGCCCTCCCTCTGCCCACAAAGAGCCTCGTCCTCCTTCATCAACTCCATCTTCTAAACTTAGAAGTGCCTCGGTATCGCGTAAAATAGGCATATTTGGAGAAAAAAGAAAAAGGAAAATAGACCTGCATCCCCAAAGTGAAGAGCAGCGCAGTGGCTGAATCCCAACTGCTTTGTTCTTTGTGATAATCCATAGAATTGGGTCAGAGGGCAGATGACTTGGCTTCAGGAATCTGAGCCGTATGCCTCCATGATTGGCAGCCAGCTGCGTGCCCGGAATGAGAGCCATTCACCACGGAAGCCCAGGGCCGCAGCTGATGCAGGCCGCAGCCAGACCAAAGCTGGGAGCGGAAAACAGAACGGCCCCAGGTTATGAGGCCATTTTCTAGATCCTCCCTCTAACCCTCACAATTTGCTTGGTTTCTGAGCTGCCAGGTTCTTCCCAGACAGGCCCTTTCCTGAAGGCTCTGCACCTAGAATGTGGTAGGCAGGGATTCTGCGGTGTCTCTTCCCTCGGATCTGTAGTAAGCTGCTAATTAGTGTCAGTAATTGCTGGAGGAGAGGATCGCTGGCTGCGCATCAGCACCGGGAAGCGGTGGGGCGCTAGCGCCTGCCTCCCTCCCTCCCTCCCTCCCGGCTCCCTCCTCTCTAGCGTTAAGCAGTAAATCTATATCGGTTAAATCAGCTGTTGGGCTGCTTGTTGAATAGCATGTCAGTGGAGTCGTGTCAGGTTAATGGGTTTAGCTAATGTATGGGCGTAAGGATGAGTAACCCGATCAGGCGTCAGAGCTAAAGGCGGGGAGGCTGGAGGTCTCTGAGAGAGTCATCAGAGCAGAGGGCACACAGATAGCTTTTGAGGCCCTGGTTTTCTGGCAGAGGAGTCCCAGAAAAGCTGTTTCTTGGGCAACTCTGTTAAAAGAAGTAGAAAGTAGCGCTTTATACCTGTGAACGACTTGCCAACAGATGGTGAGGAGGAAGAGAGGGCTCAGCTTTCACACAGCTTGAGGTCCCTCTATGGCGCTGCCATTAATAGCTGTCACTCAGGGCAAAGGATGAACTTCTCTAGCCTCAACTTTCTCATCACTACAATGGGGCTAGGAAGAGCATCTAGCTCACAGAGTCATTGAAAGGCTGAAACGAGCTAATACACAAACAGTGCTCACTGCAACACTTATCACTGTTTTGAAAGTGAGCATTTATACTATGAAATAGGTTAAAATAATAACATAGGCAGTGCTTGTGTGCTAGTCAATTTCAGTGTAATTTCATACAGACCCTGGAGTGTCTTTGCATCAGGTCAGGCGACCTGCTGGTTTCCAATTACCCCATGGTCTGTTTTCTCTTCGCCAGCCCTATCCCACCTTTTCAGTATGGGTGTGTGAGGAAGAGGTAGAGAAGTTGTGGCCACCAGATGTCTGTGTTATGTGCAGCCTCCCACGTATGTACATGCATCATGCATTAGTGCCCAGAGTGGCAGTACTGAGAGCCCTGCTTACGCCCTGGTAAAGCATTCTAAGACCTACTGCAAAGCCTCAGTCATTTGGATACAGAACATCCAATGATATGCAGCAGTTGTGTTTTTGCTTGATATGATATAATTATGAAATAATGCTATTGATATGTGTGTCTGTATGTTTCCCAAAGATGTAGGTATTTTCTTTGCCTACAATATTCATTTACTTAGCAAATATATAACATATATTACATTCTTATCTTTATGTGTATACTTGCTAAGAAAATGTGTATTGCCTATGTGCATACACATCTGTTCATTTATTCATTCAACAAATAGTTATTGAGCACCAAATGAATTATAGGATTTTAGAGCTAGAAGGGACTTAAGCAGTCATGCTATCCAGGGCTATCGATTTAGAGAAGAGGAACCTGGGATCTTAACATGACAAGGCCCACCCTCTGCCTGGGTACCCTCCTCGCCTGACTTCACTTAGAGTCCATTGTCCATCAATATAGTCAGTGGAGTAACAGGCCTCAATAGCTTTCCCTCTCCCTCTGTGTTCTACAGTGCTGTCCACACCACAGTTCTGGGGAGCCCAGCTGTCTGCCCCTCTGCCTGGCACCAGAACATCTGCATGCAGTTGTATAAAAGCACACAGTCAGTCAGCCTAATTGTACTAAGTGCCCCCAAACCTCCATCTCAGGGAGTATGGCAAATTAGTTAGGAACAACTAAGCCACATTGCCTGAGTTTGTATATTAGTTCTGCCATGTTCTAGCTGTGGGACCATGGGCAAATTACTTAACCTCTCTGTGCCTTATTTTTCTCACGTAAAATAAGGATGATCTTTATTTCATAGGGTTGTTTTAAGGATTAAATAATTCAAAACATATAAGGCATTTAGAGCAATAACTGAGACTATATTGGTATGTGTTCATTATTATTATTATTTTAATTTTATTTATTTATTTTTGGCTGCGTTGGGTCTTTGTTGCTGCATGCGGGCTCTCTCTAGTTGCGGCAAGCAGGGGCCACTCTTCATTGCGGTGTGTGGGCTTCTCGTTGCGGTGGCTTCTCTTGTTGCAGAGCACAGGCTCTAGGCGCACGGGCCTCAGTAGTTGTGGCACGTGGGCTCAGTAGTTGAGGCTCACGGGCTTTAGAGTGCAGGCTCAGCAGTTGCGGCACACGGGCCTAGTTGCTCTGCAGCATGTGGGATCCTCCCGGACCAGGGCTTGAACCCGTGTCCTCTACGTTGGCAGGGGGATTCTTAACCACTGTGCCACCAGGGAAGCCCTGTGTTCATTATTATTATGCAACACTCTACATTGTTGTGCCAACTCCTCTACATACACAATGGCTGCGGTGGTACCAATCATCTAAACCACATTCCAGGCTGCAGGAAGGGAAAAGGGCTTCTTTTCTGCCTGTTGAGTCAGCTCCTTAAAGGATCCTTCCCCAAAGTTTCTCACATCACTTCTGTTTACAGAGCCTGGCTTCATGGTCACACTTAGCTGTGAGAGAGACTGGGAAATAAGATCTTTATTCCAAACCATATGTGCCTCAATGGGGATGCTGTGACTAAGGAAACGGAGAATGGAATATTTGTAGGTAATAGAAGACTCTGTTACATCCACAAGGCCACATTTAATGGTTTTTCTCTCCTTTCCTCTCACTTAACTGCCCAGGAGCTTATCTATCTTGGCTTCTGATACCATACCCTCTTGGTTTTCCTCCTACTTCTTCTCGGGTCACTGTTTTTCCATCTATTTTTCTGACTTCTCTTCTTCCCAATCTCTATAAGTGAGTGAACCCTAGTTTTACTACTGAACCTTCCTCTCTTCTCCAGCTACACTCAATCCTGTGGTGGTGAATACCCCACTCATGTTGGTGATTCCCAAATTCCCATCTCTAACCCAGACTTCTACTCTGAGCCCTACACTCGTACCTACTTGTTCATCTCCTCCCTGCTTGAATAGCCACCTCAAAAATTACATTGGAGCATAACTCTGATTTCTCAACGAACGTGTTTCTCTCCCAGACTTCCCCATCTCAGCACATGGATACACCACCGATCTGCTTGCAGTCCAACACTTCAGAAGCCATTCTTGATAGCTCCTTGTCTTTTAACCTCCCCAAATAATATTTAAATCTGTTTCCCTCTCTCCACCTTGGCTATCACTGCTCTAGACCAAGCCAGCAACATTATTACCGAATGCAAATTCATGTGTCCAACACACAGTGAGGCCAAACAAACTGAAACATCAGAGTTTGGAGCAGAGAAAGGTTTATCGTAGGGCCATGCAAGGAGACCACTTGCTCACACCCCCAAACCCCGAACTCCTTCAAGGGTTTCAGCAAAGAACTTTTAAAGGCAAGGTAAGGGAGAGGCATGGTTAGTTGTTGCAAACTTCTTGGTATTGGAATCCTTCGTTCTTGTAGCTGTCCACGTAGGTCAGATCATGATGTTCCTGTAAACCTCCAACAAGACCAACGTTATTCTCTGTTCTACATGTTTTTCTCGTTATATGAATGGATTCTTAAAGTTCAGAGCCCTGAGAATAGGCTATCCTGTACATTTCAGGCTATAGGCAGCATTCTTTTGCAAAAGGTGCAGAGCCAGGATGACTAAGCACAGGCAATAGAACAGATCTAATTTGGAGTCATATTTGTTCTTCCCTATTACAACGTCTCCCACTCTGACTGCTGCAAGTCTGCCCTAATGCATTACCCTGCTTTCATGCTTTCTCCTGAGGTAGAACAGGGTGATGTAGTGCCAGGAATCTGGAGCCAGACTGCCTGGGTTCAAATCTTAGCTCCAACATGCACTAGCTATATGACTTGGACAGGTTTATTAACTTTTTTCTTGTCTCAATTTCATCCATAAAATGAGAATAATAACAGTACCTGTTTCATAAGGTTATTGAGAGCACTAAATGAGTTAATATATGTAAGCACTCAGCAATGCCTGGTGTGTAATAAGCACAATCAGTAAATGTTAGCTATTATCATTAGCTGTTATTACCATACATTTTTCATGAAGCGGCCAAAGTGATCTCTTAAAACATAAATTAAATCTTATCGTTCTTGTGCTTAAAACTCTCCAGTGATTTCCCATTTCACTTGCAATGAAATTCTAACACATCACCATGGCCAAAGGTCTTACATGACCTAGCCCTCAACTCCTCCCATCTCTGCTCCAAGCTCCCTCCCCATCTCTCACTACCTTTAAGTTTTAGGTCCTTTAACATTCCAAGCTCTGGGGCATTGCCCCCGTTCTCCTTCCTCTGCCTCAAATGCTCTTCCCTCCCTCCAGTTGTTCATAGGGTCAACTTATTCTCTTTTTTTCAGATCTTACCTCAATTATTTTCCCCTCTGAAAGTTCCTCCCTGGCCACATGCCTAAAGGACAACCCAGCCCTGGTCATTCTCCCTCCTCATATTCCACGGTACCTACTGCAGTTGTCACTGTTTGTGTTGGTTTGTGTGTTTGCTTATCTTACAGTCTCTCTCTCTTCCCCCTAGAGTGTGGGGTTTCTGAGAGGACACACCACATTTTTCTTGTACACTCATGGATCCTAGGTCCTAAACCAGCAATGGCACATAGTAGGTGCTCACAAACAAGTGGCAAAGGAAAGAGGAGATGACCCTTGAACAATATTTTAAAGAATGAATAGGAATTTTCCAGATATACCAGGAGAGGCAAGGATTTGAAGCAAAGAGAACAGCATTTACAAATGCATAGATATGAAGCAGAGTAGTGCCTTGCTGTTACAGAAGTGCAGAGTGGTCCTCAGAGCAGCGGCATCTCGGCCTCACCTGGGAGCTTGTGAGAAATGCAGAATCTTAGTCCCCAGCTCCAACCCACTGAATCAGAATCTGCATTTTAAATGTGACAGACCCAGAATGACAGTGGCTTAAAAACACCAGATACTTTTATTCACTTCTCACGTAAAAGTCTGAGCTAATATGGCAGCTTTTTGCTAAGTTCATCAGGGACCTGGCACGTTCTAAGTATTCTGTAAAGGTGAATTTTCCTTCCCTGTCCTCTAATAAAGATTGTCTGAGATTTTTGAGCCGCTGCTTTGTACCTGGCTGAAGCAGTCATTCCTGGGCTGCCTTCACAATAATCAGTGAGCACCTACTACCTGCCAGGTACCATGCTGGGTGCTGGGGACACAGCCATGAGGAGCTTTGACCCCATCCCTCAAGAAGCTCAGCATGAAAATGGGCATCATGATATAGTTCCAGATCCTTCTGTGTGACTTCTCAGATTTCCCCGTCAGGAATAAATGTCAGCAGGGAATAGGAGGGATCAGCAAGTGAACCCTCACATGACTGAGACTGGGGAGAAAGAGGATGAGAAGGAGCTAGAAGACTTAATATTTTCTCCTTCCAAGATACTCAGTTAGAGCAACAGAGAGAATGACAAAAAGGGATTCTAACACACTGAATAATACAAAAAGGAATCCATGAGTCTAGAGTGATACTAAAAATTGAAGAGTGAAAGGGAAACTCTTTTTGCAGGAAAAACTAATGTATGTGGAATGACAGCATCAGAACACAACTATTTTGCAACCACTGTTATAATAATTGATTTAGGTAAATTTATCAACGGATGTTTAAGCCATCGTATGAAAACTTGTTTGGGAAAAGGATATTCATATGCTCTCAAATAGCTTCCCACAGAATACCAATTAATTACACAGTGTAAAAAACAAAAATCAACTGAGTACATTTTAAACATCTTATTGGCTTTATTCAATGACTCATGAATCAGGCAGCATCCCATCTAGCAGATAGAAAGGAGCTCTGAGGAGCTGTACAAAATGAAAGACTTTTATAGACAGAAGGGAGCCATGACAAAGAAGTTATACTAGGCAAAAAAAAGCACATTGGTTATTGCAAGGTTATGTCTTTAGGGGATGGCAGGGGTCTATCAGGCAGATTACCTACCTAGTGCTGATCCGGCAATTCCTTATTGACAGATTTAAGATTCCATTTCTGGGAGAGCCAAAACTGTAATTAAGTTAAGTCTCTGTTTGATGATGTGGGGCTTAGCATAAGTGACTCCATTTGGGGCCTGCTGTTTTGTTTTTAACAAAAGGGAAAAGGTACTTTTACAGTGAAGAAATCTGATACACACCTATTAATCATGTGATAAATTTAATGTCTCCAATGATGGGGTGAATTGGAATCATGGGACTCAAGTTGAAGATCATTCTGAAAAAAAAAAAAAAAACCTGGCCTATGCTGTTCAGACGTGTCAATATCATGGAGAAAAAGAAAAGGCTGAGGACCAGTTTCAGATTATAGGCGAACAAGAAATGACAATTAAATGTAGCACATGGTCTTTAACTGGACCCTACACAGGAAAGAAAGGTTTGAAGGACATTATTGGGATAATCGGGGACATCTGAAATATAGACTGTACATTAGATAACAGTTCTCTAATGTACCGAGTGAGATCATAGTATTGTGGTTATGCAGGAATATCCTCTTGTTCTTAGAAGAAACATGCTAAAGAATTTAGGGGAAAAGGTTCATAATATTGCCAACTTATTCTCAAAGGGTTTAAGGAAAAAAGAAAAAGTATATAGAGAAAGAGATACAACAAATGTGGCAAGATATTAAAAGCGGGTGAGTCTAGGTAATGAGTACTCAGTTATTCCTTGTGTTATAACTGCAACTTTTAGGTAGCTTTAAATTTTGCTTTAAAAGAGTGTTGTACTGTCCTCGGTGGCTGGTCCTCTATAAATCAAGTTCAGTGCTATATACAATGGATTCCCCAAACTCACGTCATCTGAGATTCGCCTTAGTCTGGCCATGGGCCCATCAGCCTGCACACCAGGAGATGGGGTTGGCTCTGAGCAGGAGGGACTGGGGGAGCTGGGGTCCGGCGGGCTCAGATTTAGCCTCTGTCTGAATCTTACATCATCTTCCTTCTCTTTGGAGGGTCTGTAACTAACAAGCTATGCGTACAGCGCCTGGCAGACGGGGAAGCATGGAGGATGAAAGCCTGCTTTCCTTTTAAACAAAAATTGAGACCTAAAGCTGCCGCTGGATCTTGGCTGACGAGAGAGGGTCTGTGAAAGAGGAGCAGATCAACAGGATGGAATGGGGTTCTGGGGTTTTATTTTCGGGGATGGGGGTGTTAGTATGGGGAAGAGAGAGAAAGATGAGATGGAATCCTAACTGTGAGAGTTGGGGAAGAGTGCATTTCAAAGAACATTTTAGTCACAGATGGTTGAGGAGAAATAGAGAGAACAGGCCCCAGCACCTCCTCTTCCTGGCTGGCGGCAGGGAGGGGAGCTTGCTAATGAACACACTGATTTCCCAGCTCCTCAGAACAATAGCAAATGTTTTTTGCAGTTATTAATTGGGATCCCACAGCAGGTGCGGGGGATGGAAGGCGCTGGTGATTCTAAGTTTATCTTTGGGGGTTAGGCGAAGAGAAAGAGAATTTAAAGAGCAAGGAGGAAAGAGCTGGGCTGTGTGGTCCCAACTTGATTAACTCTCAACCTTGCTACTGGGCAGTTTAACTGCTTCAACCTTTCGTTTTCCTCTTAGGTTAAAAATTAGAATAATACTCCTCCTTCACATGGATTATATGAGAACTAAACAACATAGTTAATACATGTAAAAAGTACTTTGTAAGCTTTCCAGGACTATAGACTATTTGTTTTTCTTGTTTATTTATTTATTTATAAATTTATTTCTATATTTATTTACTATTTTTGTCTGTGTTGGGTCTTCACTGCTGTGCGCGGGCGGCTTTCTCTAGTTGCGGCGAGCGGGGGCTGCTCTTCGTCGTGGTGCGCGGGCTTCTCATCGCGGTGACTTCTCTTGTTGCGGAGCGCGAGCTCTAGGCGGGCTCCAGTAGCTGTGGTACGTGGGCTTCAGTAGTTGCGGCTCTCGGGCTCTAGAGCGCAGGCCCAGTAGTTGTGGCGCACAGGCTTAGTTGCTCCACGGCGTGTGGAATCTTCCCACACCAGGGCTCGAACCCGTGTGTCCTGCATTGGCAGACAGATTCTCAACCACTGCACCACCAGGGAAGCCCTGTTCATTTATTGTTAAAGTGATTGATCGATTGATTTTAAAAGTGTTTATTAAGCACCTACTGTGTACCAGTGTGTACACAGTAGGTGCTTAATAAACACTTTTTAAATGAACCTAGTTTGTGCTAGGTTCAAGGAATATGGCAATGAATTGGAAAATATAGTCCCTCTCCCTGTAGAGCTAGTGATCTAGCAAGGAAGAGGGGAATTGACCAAGTGATTACAAATGCACTGAGATATACCAGTTGCTATTCCAATAGGAAGCTTTTAACAGATTGACCCGGGAAGTCAGGGAAGGCCTCTGAAGAAAGGAAAATCATTACAGAGACCCATCGTAAACAGTGATATTACTATCCCTCCCCATGGAGCAGGGCCAGAGACTTAAATGCTGACCCAGGTTGGCCAGATGGACAACGGTGTGAAACCTTATGAAGGATGGATTGACTTCAATTTCTCCATTGAGGAGAGACAAGCCAGTGTGTCCTCAGAGTGGCCACTACCGTCCTGCTAAGCTTGCTTCGCCTTGTCTGCTGTGAAAACTCCCTGGGTTCTGGCTGGCATCCTACAACAGGGTGTTCCTCATTCTTGTGAGGCTGATACCCTGATAGCAAAGCTCAAGTTTTCCATAAGTGGCCAGAGAATGTCTCCCTGCTCCCAAATAAAGAGGCAGCAGGGAACTGATGTCTTCTTGGGTCCACCCACCATCCCACAGTGCACAGCCTCTATGGGAGACTGCCCCCATCCCGCTAACTCAGTGCCTGCAGTTTTCCCTAATAGCTCTGCCGTGAGCCTGTGCCCCATTAGTATTTCTCTCTAATTCTAGGTCAACACTGGCTTTTATAAAACCACCCTTGAAAAACAGGACTTTTGGAAGCTGGCAGGGTAGTCTGGGATAGAAAGCTGGTATCAGAAAATTGGAGCTCTGCGTTCAATTCCATTGGGGACATATTTCCTGAGGAACCACTGAGGGAGAAACCCCGTGCCGGGCACAGATCATTCAGAGGTGAATATAATTCTAGTCCAGTTAGGGAGCAGGACTGAGAAACAAATGTTGTGCATCGCACAGGAGCTTAAATAAAGGTTGGATGAAAGGATCATGAGGGTTCTGAAAAACCTTTTTGCTTGCCATTCACTCTGTGGGTGACCTTGTGAAAATCAGCGCATAATTGCTGTTTTATGGACTTTGGTGCTGGTGGTAATGCTGGAGGTGGTGGTAATGCTGGAGGTGGTAGAACTGGTGGTAACGATAGAGGTAGTGGCAATGATGATGGTGGTGGTGGAGATGGTGGTAATGATAGAAGTGGTGGTAATGATGGAGGAGGTGATAATGATGATGGGGGTGGTGGAGGTGGTGGTAATGATGGAGGTGGTGGTAATGATGGAGGAGGTGATGATGATGGAGGTGGTGGAGATGGTGGTAATGATGGAGGTGGTGGCAATGATGATGGGGTGGTGGAGGTGGTGGCAATGATGATGGGGTGGTGGAGGTGGTGGTAATGATGGAGGTGGTGGTAATGATGATGGGGTGGTGGAGGTGGTGGTAATGATTGAAGTGGTGGTAATGATGGAAGTGGAGGTAATGATGGAGGTGGTGGCAATGATAATGAGGGTGGTGGACGTGGTGGTGGTGGTCTGCGCATGTGTGTGGTTTTGGGGTAGGGAACGGGTTGGAGTCGGGGGAGTTGAGCCCAATAACACCTAAGACACCTTCAACAGCTTTGGCCTTTATTCTGTTAAACGTGATTATTTACCAGTCTATAATATAGGTACAAGTACTGCTTGTGTTCTTTAGCGAGATATTTCTTGAACAGGACAAAATGAGAGAATTTTCTAAGGACTTCCATATCTAACAATGGGATCAAATCACTTTTTATTTCGCCTCCAGTATCCGGAAGCAATCCCCACCCGTGTTAATTTGGAACACATAAACTACGCACATAGATGGAATTAGGAAATAGCTTCTATTTCATGAGGAGTCTTTAAAAATCATGTGCTCTCTATTCAAGACTTCAAAAAAAGAAAGGAATAAAATTCACACATTTGCAAGAAACTGCTGGTGTCTTTGAGTATCTTCCCATAAGAAGGGAAATCTGGTATTAAAAAAAAATTTGAATTTTCCACGTATGAAAGAAAATGTTTATAATTGATATGGATGAATAAAATCATTAAGTAAATGTCGTATAGGTTGAAACAAAAAAACTGCACCCTTATTCTGAGTCTCTGAAAGAAACCATTCCCCTCCCCCACCCTCCCCCTAAAGGGCAAGAAATAGGTGGAAATGATTGAGTTTTTGTTTCCTGAGTTAGTAAACAGGCAAAAAAAAAAAAAAAAAAAAAATGTAGATACATGCCAAGAATACCAATGATCAGCTGAATATATATTCTAAACACTTTATGTGTATTAACCCATTTAATCCCACTGCAATCCTATAAGCAAGGTGGCTATGATCACCTGTTTTTTCACAAGTGTGGAAACAGAGAGGCCCAGTAACTCACTGGGGATCATAAAGCTGGGAAGTGGTGATGCTGGATTTGAACCCAGGCAACAGAGCTTTAATGCCTCCAAACTTAAAAAAGAAATATGAACCCCTTACAAATTGAAGACTTGTAAAGACTTATAAGGTCTTATAAATCTGGACCACTAGATTTGCTGCCTGACATTTTTCTTTTTATTAAGTCCCCTTGGCCCAGAGTCTTTCATAAAACTTTTATCAAAAAGTTGACTATCATGTATATGATATTATTATCACTATTATTTCTTACAGCTTCATGTGAATCTACAATTATCTCAATAAAAATTCCATCTAAGAAGAGTTGACTAGCACCATACATGTCTCTAAGCCGTTTCTAATGGGCAAGTGGATTAAAATTTCAGGTACAAAACTACCAATTTTAGATTTAAAATCAGCTCGTAAATGTAAAGAAATATTTTATGTAAATGTCCTAGCCGTTGGTGGTGGTAGGCTTGAAAATCAAACATGGGTCAAAGTCCCAGTCAAACTTTGTCTTGGGAAAGCTCCTTGACTTGTCTGGGCCTCAGTTTCCTAAACGTGTAAAATGGGAGAGTGATGCCTATTTCATTGCATTGTTAGGAAAAGGCAGTTTTGAAGTCAGGTTTGTCTGAATCCAGAGTCGCTTGCTCTTAGCCACTCGGTGCCACCCTGAGAGGAGGGGCAGTGGGTACCAGCTGCAGGGAAGAGGGCCTAATGGGGAGTGTCTGTAGCCCTGACAGTTACCCCTTCAGCCCCTTTCATCTACCAGTTTCCCCAGAACCCATTCCTTTCTTCCAGGCCTGACCTCAGATTGTCACGTCAACTGCACTGAATCTTCCCAGTTCAACTTGCTTCTCTTTCTGGATTTGGAGTCAGAAGATCTCAGTTTAAGACCTGCTTTTGCTGGGTAGCTTTTGGCAAGCCACTTCCCCAGCTGGGTCTCAGGTTTCCCACCCATAACATGAAGCATCCGTAACAGGGCACCAAAGCCCCTTCTGCACTCAGTCCTTTGCTCCGTACAAGGAATGAGAAATGGCTCCTCCATCTCTGTGTGCAATCCCAAAGCTGTACTCCCTTGCCATTTCCCTACTGCCTAGGGCACGTGAAAAGATGATCAACATTGCTAATTATTAGAGAAATGCAAATCAAAACTACAATGAGGTATCACCTCACACTGGTCAGAATGACCATCATCAAAAAGTTTATAAATAATAAATGCTGGAGAGGGTGTGGAGAAAAGGGAACCCTCCTATACTGTTGGTGGGAATGTAAACTGGTGCAGCCACTACGGAGAACAATATGGAGGTGTTTTAAAAACCTGAAAATAGAGTTACCATATGATCCAGCAATCCCACTCCTGGGTATATATCCAGAAAAGATAAAAACTCTAATTTGAAAAGATACATGCACCCCAATGTTCAGAGCAGCACTCTTTACGATAGCCAAGATGTGGAAGCAACCTAAGTGTCCATCCACAGACACTGGATAAAGAAAATATGGCACGCACGCACACACACACACACACACACAATGGAATACTACTCAGCCATAAGAAATGAAACATTGCCATTTGCGGCAATGGATGGACCTAGAGATTATCATACTAAGTGAAGTAAGTCAGACAGAGAAAGACAAATATTATATGATATCACTTATATGTGGAATATAAAATATGACACAAATGAATTTATTTACAAAACAGAAAAAGACAGACATAGAAAACAAACTTATGGTTACCAAAGGGGAAGGTGGGAGGAATAAATTAGGAGTATGGGATTAACAGATAAATACTACTATGTATAAAATAAACAAACAGCAAGGATTTACTGAATAGCACAGGGAGCTATATTATCTTGTAATAACCTATAATGGAAAAGAATCTGAAAAAGAATACATATATATATATATATATATATATATATATATATATCCGAATCATTTTAGTGTACACCTTAAGCTAACACAATCTTGTAAATCAACTATACTTCATTTTTTTTAAATTGGCTTAGGGGAGGAGGAGGGGGTACAGTTATGAGGCTGTATTGTTCAGCAAAGGGCACTAGCTGGGCAGTGTGAGGTTTCCATCACGAAGGCATGAGGTAGCCTCTAGCCTAGGGAATCGAGAAGAGGCTATAATTGGAGAGACTCACTGTTGCTAAACTGAAAATTTTGTGAAATCAATTGAGAGAAAAATCAATATGGGATTTTTTTTTTCCACGCTGAAAAGACAAGATTCCCACACAATTAAGAACTGGGCCGTGGTTTCCACACTCTGCCTGTCATGTTCTCGTGTTTCAGTGCCACAACTGTTCATCAGAAATAATTAAACATTTTCCCATGGGCAACAATTACTTGCTTCAAATATTATGAGTAAGGAGAATACATTTATAATTACCTAACCTTTCTGAAGGTGAAAATATATATTATCCTTTGATGGAAGGGAAAAAGGAGCTTCTGGATTCGCCAGTGCACTGTGTTGTATCTGTCCTGATTACGCTAATTGCCCTGAGGATCAGAACAATAACTTTTTACACACCCCAACCTTCTCTTTCATTTTCTGTAACTTTTAGGCATCAAATAAGGGTTCCTTTTTCTTGTTATTTTTGTAAGTCATTAAATAGCCAGCCTGTAGCTATTAGGATGGCCAGACAGCATCTCTAACTGCCCCAGTGCTGTGATATAATGAGAGTGGCAACGTTTCACTTTTCTTTGGAGTCCGTTTCCTTGTGAGCCGCTGGCAGACACAAACCAGGAGCCCAGCATTTCATGTTGTCACTAGTTTCCTGATTATGCGTTAAATACCCACACAGTGGAAACGACCACCTAATAATCACAGTAGTTAACACTTACTGAGTGCTCACATCCTGTTAGGCGTGTCTGAATGCTTTATGTATACTATCTCATTTAATGCTCATAATAATTCCATGAAGCCGGTTACTATGAACACTCTCATCTTACAGATGAGAGAACTGAGGCCAAGAGATGTTAAGTAACTTGCCTAAGGTCACACAGCTAGTAAGTGGTGAAGCTAGGGTTTGGTCTAAAGTCTATCCCTTTAACCACTATACTAAAATATCTCTCAGATTTCTCTATCAAGTCATTTTGGTCCAGTATTTTCTTTTAACTGACAAAGAACATATTTCCTATTAAATATTTCTCAAAAACCAGACTGCAATCATGCTTTTATGTTAAAGGTTTTATTTTTGTAACTTGTTTGGCCTTGCTGCTAGTTTTGAAATCTACAAGCATGTGATAATAGTAGTAGCAGTAGTAATAATAATTCTTTCAGCAGCAGTTATCACTTACTGATTATATATCCTGAGCTAAGCACTAAGATCTTCACTTCCATTCTGTCCCTTCCCTCATATACACAACAAAGATACAGGGAAAATAATATCATCCTTGGTCTACACACAGGTAAACTGAGGCCCAGGAGAGTAAGTGACATGACCAAGGTCACGCAGCTAGTCAACTGTATGGCGGGGACTTCAAGGGATCTGCCCATCCCACTCAGCCAGTTTTATGCCACGTATTGTGTGCCAGGTACTGTCCTTGACTCTGGCAATACCATTGTGAATTAGGCCTCATCCCTGATGCCAGGCAGGGCTTGGTTGGCTCAACACCCACTATGTTTGGGGGTCAACAGTTGGTGCAGCTACATGCATGCTTTCCTCTGGAATGTTCTCTCGCTTATTTTAGAAAAACTGAGTTTTGGTACCTCTTCCACAGGATCTAAAGTTACATACAATTTTGTTGAGATTCCGCGGAGTCTTTTAACAACATCAGTGTGCATTTTTGTGTTTGCATATGTCATTGGTATGAGGATATTATCGTAGAACTCAGTTGCCGTCTCTGATTTTGTGTCTTTTCTTTAATAGTGGGCAGTGAAGCTCAGTATTCAGGTTCAGCTCATCTTCAGAGCTAGATTATTCTGTCAGGAATTATGCTAGGAATACAACAAAATTTAAAATGTGGGGTCTCCCTTTCAATAAGTAAAGTTATGTCTTCTTATTTTGCAGATTCTCTAGAAGCAATAGTATGATGATGGTTAAGGCCACAACTCTGGAGCCAGACAGCCCAGTGTCAAGCCTCAGTTTCAATAGTTAAGGTCAGTTCAGCTGTGTGACCTTGGGCAAATTACTTACCCTTTCTGTGCCTCAGCTTCCTCATCTATTAAATAAGAACAATGGAATCATAGTGGCTACTTCATGGGTGAATTGAATAAGTAAAGATGCATCATCACTTAGGACAGTAGGGCTTGGTGCCTGGGCATATGTAAGTGTTGGCTATTGTTATTGATGGCCATCCACAGACTTGAATTCATTATAATTTGAAAAGGACTTATTTTGTAAGAAAGGAAAATATCACTTCACTATCTGCTTTTTTCAGCTCTCAAGGGCCCACTGTATTCTTTAAATCGTCCCTTCTGGGGATTATACACAGCCATTCAGTTAAGGATGCTCTCAAAGCAAGTCTTCTATGGACTTTTCAGCGAGCTGGAGGTCTGCATTGCAGCAACTTGCTACAATTAGCCTAGACCAGTTTGGCATGTGGTCTTTAAACAGCGCAATGCAAGTAGATTATTTGAATAGGATGTAAAACTTTATACTGGTGCAGCTGATAAACCTCTCCCCACGCCCACCCTCCACCAGCTGTTAGGTGTTTCAGGTAGCACATTGCACAGAAAATTAACTCCTGACTGATCCTTTCCCTTTATGCTGTTGCCCCTTACAAGCCTTTCTCCACAGGGCAGCCAGAGTGATCTCTTTCAAATGCAAATCAGACATGACTTTCTTCTGCTGAAATCCTTCTAGCTTCTTCCTATTACACTGAGAATGCAATTCGGAATCTTCCCTGTGCGATACAAGGTCCACCTCATGCCTGTGCTCCAGGCGCCCTGGCCTTTACTGAGCTCCTTCTAATACCCAGGGTGTTCCTTTGTGATTTCCTATGTCTGGAATATTCTTTCCTGGCTATTCCTGGCTTTCCTGGATTTTCTCATTCTTATGGGCTCAAGTAATGAGATATCACTTCCTTAGAGAGGCCTGTACAATCACCCTACCTAAAATGAGCACTGCCCTCCCCCCAGTATTCTCTCTTAGCACACTGCTTATCTTACTAGAGCATTTCTCAGTCTGTATAATTATTTCATTTCTTTATACACTTGCTTGCTTCTTGCTGCCTTTCCTGCTAGACTTCACACTTCCTGAGGGCAAGGGCCAGGCCTGCCTGGCTCTCACTGCATCCCAAGTGCCTGGTGCAGAGAATCCAAGTCAAAAGTACACAGTACACCAAAGTTGATGTAATTGCCTCTGGATCATCTAAAACCAAATTCTCCACTTGCTTTTGACTTCTGCTTTAAATGTCACTTGCTAATTCACCTTATTTCTTTTTTTTTCCGAATAGAAAATAAAACCAGTTTCTAGCTGTGTTGTTAATAAAATGCTATGATATTTATTTTATACTTTTTTCATGCTCCTGAATAGGAGAGGTAAAAATTCCCTTTGGTCGCAGAGTTTTTTGATAATCTCTTTCTGAAACTCCTGTTGAGTGCTTTAGGATCTTTTGTGAAAGAAAACATAAGAATTTATGAGGAGTAAATAAAACAGTGGTTTTCAAAGTGTGGTCATCAGACGGGGCGGGCGGCAGCAGCATCACCTGGGAACTTGTTAGAAATGCAGGCTTTCAGCTGTCACCCTAAACCTACTGATGCAAACTCTGGGGGTGGGGTCCAGCAGTGAGTGTTTTAACAAGCCCTCCATGTGATTCTGATGCTAGCTAGTTTGAGAACCAGTGAAATAAACTAACTTTTGTCAGAGAGAAGTGGAAAAGTTGCTAAGTTCTATGAATCTTTATGCAGGTCAATAGTTTAAAAGCATGTAATTAACATCTACTGTATGCCAGGAATTGCCTGGGGTGCCTGGGATTCAGAATTAAACCAGAGAGGGCCTGATGTGGAGAGAATGGCAAGTAAACAGTCTATTGCAATATATCATTTTGCCTGTTGGGATGGAGGAAAGCAGAAAGAGCTGGGGGGCGGGGGGGCAGGACTCTTTCAGCTGAGAATCTTTGAGAGTAGCATAGGATAAGGGTACAAAAGTGTGCGCTTCAGAGACAACTGCCCTGAGTTTAAGCCAACGTCCATTATTTACCAGCTGTGTGATCCTGAGTAAGTTACTTAACCCTTCTGTGCTTCAGTTTCCTAGCTTAAAAATGAAAGTGATAATACTAATAGTAACCTACTTCATAGGGTTGTTGTGCTGATTAAATGAGTTAATAAGTGAAAAGCACTTCAGTGCCTGGTTCATTGTGAGTACTCAATAAGTATTAATTAGACATTTCAACATCATCTGCTTGCAAGCAAAGGCTATCAGATGTACCTAATCATTAGGGCGGTGAGTGAGGGGAGGTTATTTAGGGAAGGTCTCCACTGTAATTGTTGGCAGATCTTGCTACTCAAGGTGGGATCCTTTCACCAGCAGTGTCAGCAGCATTTGTGGGCTTGCTACGAATGCAGAATCTCAGGTCCCACTCCCGACCTCCTGAATCACAACCTGCCTTTTAACAAGATCCCCAAGTAATTTTTTTTAATTCATTTATTTTATTTATTTATTTTTGGCTGTGTTGGGTCTTCACTGCTGCGCGCGGGCTTTCTCTAGTTGCGGAGAGCGGGGTCTACTCTTTGTTGCGGTGCGTGGGTTTTTCATTGCGGTGGCTTCTCTTGTTGCGGAGTGCGGGCTCTAGGTGCGCGGGCTTCAGTAGTTGTGGCTCACGGGCTCTGGAGTGCAGGCTCAGTAGTTGTGGCGCACGGGCTTAGTTGCTCCGCGGCATGTGGGATCTTCCCGGACCAGGGCTCGGACCTGTGTGCCCTGCATTGGCAGGCGGATTCTTAACCACTGCGCCACCAGGGAAGTCCCCCTAAGTAATTTTTATTTATTTATTTATTTATTTTTTATTGCGGTACGCGGGCCTCACTGTTGTGGCCTCTCCCGTTGCGGAGCACAGGCTCCGGACACGCAGGCTCAGCGGCCATGGCTCACGGGCCCAGCCGCTCCGCAGCATGTGGGATCTTCCCAGACCAGGGCACGAACCCGTGTCCTCTGCATCGGCAGGTGGACTCTCAACCGCTGCGCCACCAGGGAAGCCCTAAGAAATTTTTTGAAAGCAGTTTTTAAAAATGGAGAACCACTGGTGTAGAAGAGTGGTTCTGAGCCCTGGCTGCACATACCCGAAGAGGGGATATACAGGCAAAGGCACTGACTCCTGGGACAGAAACGCCTACAGATCTGTGTTGTGCGACAGGAAGTGGTGGCGGGGAGAGGAGGTGTACACGAGCATGGCCATGGCGGGAGGGTTGGACCTCATCCATGGGCAGGTTTGCAGCAGTGAGGCCAGGGCTGTGGTGCCTTTTTATTTGAGAAGCTCAACATGGCGACCCTGCAAAGGCTAGAGGAAGGAGGGCCGTAAAACTGCCCTGATTCCCTGGTGGTGCAATGGTTGAGAGTCCGCCTGCCGATGCAGGGGACTCGGGTTCGTGCCCCGGTCTAGGAAGATCCCACATGCCGCGGAGCGGCTGGGCCCGTGAGCCATGACCGCTGAGCCTGCGCGTCCAGAGCCTGTGCTCCGCAACGAGAGAAGCCACAGCAGTGAGAGGCCCGCGTTACCGCAAAACAAACAAACAAAAAAAAACTGCCCTGAAAGAAACGATGAGACTCGGAGGCAGTGAAGGTGGAGAAGACATGAGGTTGAGGGTTATGAGAAGATGACGCAGGCAGGTAGGACTGAGCATGGGAAATGAAGGCAGAGGAGTCAAGCGTGACTCAGGCTCTGAACTCACGTGACTAAGTTTAAAAAGCTGCTCTTTGGAAGTTTTTCTTCCTAACTCCTTTCCAGGGTTTCTCTCTAGTTCAGTTTCCCAAAGACTGTCCAGTGCAGAACCTTTTATTCCTAGCCACCTAGGGATTTCTTGCAACACATTCAACAAGCATTTGGCATTGCCTCCTGCCATAGGAGGGTTTGGGACAAAATGTCCTGTTGGATCCCAGGAATGATGGTGGGATCCTTCCATCTTTGTCTCATGTCTCTAGCCGTCTGTTCAACTATAGCAAAACTTCAGTTCCCCAGGCCCCTTACAGAATGAATCATCTCATGTAAGCAAAGTTTTCATGGAGCTGAGGACTAATCTTTAATGTGTGGGAAAATTTTATTTAAAATATTATACTGTTTTTGAGGGTATATTTTAATGCATTCGTTTTCATACTCTTTCTTAAAGCAATGGGGCCTTTTTTTTCAAGTAGAGTTATAGAATCTCAGTATATAAAACAGAATAAAGAGTTACTTTTAAGAAGTAAGGAGCAGGCCAAGCCCCTGGCACGTGCTTTCTAATTTCTCCATAATTTCTTTCCTGAGAGTCCTTCACGCATACCTTGGACCCTGTCAAACAGTTTGAACACCTTTGTTTTAAAATGAGCTTATTCTCTACTGATTTCTTAAACAAAAGAATCAAGCGTAATGTTTTTGTATGACTGGGGACTTTGTCTTCAATATCATTAATGTGACATGATTGAGTTGGTACAGATAACTTCCACTGCAAGTGATAGGAATCTGACTGTAACACCGGCAAAATGATGAATTTGTTGGCACATGTAACTGGGAAGACTTGAGTGATGGCTGTATATCTGGCCTGGCTGTGCTAAAATGCCTCCATCAGGGTTCCTCCTCTGTCTTCATCTATCGATTTCGATCTCTCTCTGTTTCTAAATGTGTAGCAATATTCGCTCCTGCCAAAGGGAGCTCCAGACTTCCTGCAAACAAGACAATTTTGTTAGACTCAGGTAAAATCCTTATACGTCTCGGAACAGAAACCCTCTTCCTCAATATCCATGTAGCAGTTCTTGTGGGAGTGCTCAATTACCCTGCCTGGGTCACATGCTGACCTGTAAGGCCAGTGGTCAGGTAAGTCATCGTGATTGACAGTTGTTGTAGAATCCCATAGGATGGGCCAGCTATAAAAAGGATGCTGGGCAGATGACAGCAATATAAGTCTACTACTGTGCTGTAGGCTCCTTTAAAAAAAAAATACTGAATTCGTACTGGGTCCTGTGGCAGAGACCAAGGATGGAACAGAAGACCACCCAGAATTGAGCAAGCAAGGCATACGCATAAAGCACAGACTGTTATAATGTGATGAGTTGTGTCTGAGGGGAACACATAAAGTGTTCTGTGAGAAATGCTCTGGACTGAATAGATGAACAGTAAACTGTGCTGGAGGAAATCAGGAAGGACTTCACGCAGGAGGCGATATTTGATGGCATTTGCGTGGTGGAGGAGAAAAGTGATGTCAGGTGGAAGGAACGGAACGTGGAAAAGTAGGGAAGTATGAAAGAGGTTGGGGCAGTCGGAGGTGAAAAGCTGGGGCTATAGACCTGGCAGCAGAAGTGACTCTCTTCCCTCAGTTTACCCGTACGCTCCCTTCCCCATTCACCCCTTGGTGGTGTTCCTCCCTGGTCCTGAGAGTGGTGTTACTTTCTCAAGAGCTGGAGAGATGGTGTGTCAGTCCATGGCTACTGTCCAGCCTCTCCTCCCCGAGACTGCAGACCTGCTCTGGCCCCCAGCTCCCCGATCCTCAGGGCAGCACCACCCGCTGCTTTAGTTACCATTTACCCCTCCTCCCCTGCCCACGAGATCCAGACCATTCTTCCTGCTCTCCATCTCTTCTTCTTTTATGTGTTCTGTTTTTCCTCTTGTTGCTTCCACACTTTTCAACCTTCTTACGTAAAGAAAGAACACCAATTTTAAAGACCATCACGCCAGTCAGAACATTTCTTTGCTCCAGTGAATTTTTGCAACCTGGGCTCCCCATTACAATAACCTGGAAAGCTTGTAAAATTTTTCTAATGTACAGGTTCTACCCCCAGAGACTGATTTACTAGGTCAGGTGGAACCTGATCATCAGTGATTTGTAAAGTTCCCCAGGTGACTCAAATATGCGATTTGAGAACCACGGCTTCACTCTACGTGCACAGTGCCCCATGCACTCACAGGAGCTGTGGAACATTCTCACAGAAGCCTCTCTGTGACTCCCCTGCCTAAAGATCCTGCTACAGCAGAAGCCTGGTCCCTTGATGGTCACCAAGACTTTACTGTAGTTAGGTTTAATAAGCTAGTCCCAGTCTTGTTACGCTATGGTCTTGTTCATAAAAAATTATGTTTTAGCCTTCCGGACATCTAATTTTGCAAATCAGTGTCAGGTACAGAAGAGATACTGTCACTAGAGAGCAAGGCATTCAGTAATTTTAAAGGTCAAAGACCCACGTGGAAATTAGCTTTCAGCTATTGAAATACATTGACTTACACACAACAGAAAATGTGGTCTCAGGGCACACTGGGTATTTACACATCTGTAAATTAGTCCATTAGTTACATGGATCCTGATATCTCAAGTACTCACTGATGATGCTGGTAGTGTGGTGAGAAACACTCGTAAATGAAGAAAGGGATTCTGTTTAAAGGCTACTATAATAATAGCTCTCGTTGATGAAGCGTCTGCTTTATGACAGGCACTGCACTGCAAGGTGTGTTTACCCCAAATCCTCACAACAGCCCTGCAAATAGGAAACTCAGGCTTATTAAAAAAGGGAATTTACCTACGATAATACAGTTACAAGTGAAAGAGCTAGGATTCCATGCCAGACCATCTGAGCAAAAAAACGCTCCCATCTGCGCCACACGTTCCTGATCGGTTCCTGACCGTCAATGACAACAGTGTGCTGGGGGTATGCTGTGTGTGACCCGGTATCCCAGGAGGAGGGCTACCTCCAGTGCAGGGGAATCTGTCCCCAGAACCCTTGCCCACACTGTGTATTATTTTTTAAAAGAGTATTATTGATTTGACCAATGGAATATGATGGCTCATGTTAATTTTTTTCAGATGTTGGTTCTGATCAATTTCCTTAATTTTGAATTATCTGATTCAAGTACATTGTATTGAAAGTAATTCAGAGGGCAAGGATGCCGTTGGTTTGTTTCTTTGAACTATTAACTTAGGAAGGGGAAAAGAATGGCCAGATTTCGAGCACTGATTTTAGTATTTATCGACATACCAGTCATCAAGGTGGAGAAGTAGAAATTTCCGGTCACCCTCACCAAAAGATTACAAAGCATGTTTTGTTTGTTTCATTCAGTTGGTCAAAAATTGTGTCTCCTAACTGTTCTGCATCCGGGGGTAAAACTGAGCTCACTAGCAAAATGTCTGTTTTGATAAATCGGGAACCAAAAGACCAAAACTAATGACTTCCACAGTGGAAGGTGCCCTGGGAAATATAATATAGAATAGTGGCATCAGGGGCTTGTTTACCACGATACTGTGTATCCATCTGATGGGGAGTATAAATAGTTTTCTTTGCACGAAGGGACCCAGGGAATAGTGAATCAGGGAATAATTGACTTGTCTTGGTATGTTTGTGAATGTGCGTTTTTATCTGATGGCAAATATGCTGTTGGCCTTTGAGTCAGTCGCCCACTGTAAAATTTCCTCAGCATCGTGTGCACTATGATAGCATGCCCATCCCCCCAAAAACATACCAGTTTGAAATTAATTTGAAATTAACAGTAATCAACCAATGTTGTATTTGGGGCCCTATGTGAAAGCCACCTACTGCAGCTGACTGCCATCCGGTAGGCAAGAAGTGATTTGCAATATAATTTAAATGAAGAGTTGGTTTCCTTTCGCATTTAGAGCACACCAGCATGGAAAACTGATTGTCAGCCACTCTGGTGATGTGCATCAACTTGGCTGTTCACTCAGAAAATGAAGTTTCCTGAGACACTGGCACATTTAATTTATTTTTTTTCGCTGTGAAGTTAACTTCAGCTTGTTAAATACAATGATGATCCAAACCACAGAAAAGCCAACACCATTCATTTTAATGCTCATAATATAGTGGAGAGAGATTATATTCATTTGGGAGTTTTTCCCTTTTAATAGAATGTTTCCTTGCCCCTCTCCTTATGAGTTAATTATTATTTTCCTTCCGTAATGCTCTACTTATATCTGAGCAGCCAGTGTGTCTATTAATGTCTTGAGTTTATGAATTGCTGGTGGATCTATCGTTTTGCCGTGTCTATCACTAAAATATCAATACCTTGGCAGTGTGGTGAGTGAAGATGCAGGTGATAGAGATGCTATGGGTCGCTTTACAGAACCTTCTCACCTATTTTTATAAAACATTTACTTTTAGCAGAGTTTCTTTTCTATGCTTTGATGGGGAGATTGAGTGACTTTTCAGCGAATTATAAAGTAGTGAGTTAAGAATTTGGTAACTTTCCCTTGTTTAGCGTTCAGGGGTTTTTTGTTTGTCTTAAGATTTTTCTAACTTTTTTAAATTAAAAAAAATTTAATTTTTATTGAAATATAGTTGATTTACAGTGTTGTATTAGTTTCAGGAGTACAACAAATATATATCTAATTTTTTATATATATATATTCTTTTTTAGATTCTTTTCCATTTTAGGTTATTACAAGATATTACAAGATATTAAGAGCCTCAATATCTTGTAATAACCTTGTGTCTTGTTCCTTGTGCTATATAGTAGGTCCTTGTTGGTTATCTCTTTTATATATAGTAGTGTATATATTTTAATCCCAAACTCCTAATTTATCCCCCCTCCTTTCCCTTTGGTAACCATAAGTTTGTTTTCTATGTCTGTGAGTTTATTTGTGCTTTGTAAATAAGTTCATTTGTATCATTTATTGTTTTTTACATTTTTAATTCATCTATTTCTTAATTTAATAGACACAGAGCAGCCAGTTATACAAGTAGTGTGCTAAGTACTGGGGATTAAAAATAACTAAAGCAGGCTTCCCTGGTGGTACGGTGGTTAAGAATCCGCTTGCCAATGCCGGGGACACAGGTTCAAGGCCTGGTCCAGGAAGATCCCACATGCCGCAGAGCAACTAAGCCCGTGCGCCACAACTACTGAGCCTGCGCTCTAGAGCTCAGAGCCACAACTACTGAGCACGTGAATCCCACACGCCTAGAGCCCATGCTCCGCAACAAGAGAAGCTACCGCAATGAGAGGCACGCGCACCGCAACAGAGTAGCCTCTGCTCACCACTGCTAGAGAAAGCCCACGCACAGCAACAAAGACCCAACGCAGCCAAAAATAAATAAATACATTTATAAAAATAAATAAATAAGGCATCTTCCAGGAGCGCATAGTTCTGAGCAGGACTGACAACAAGGAATTGTAGCACAGTAAGATGAGTGGTACAGGTGAGCTGGGCATATGATAATAGAGGGTGGGATGGAAGGAGCTCTCTCTCTGCAGAGGGGGCTATCAAGGGAGGCTTTACAGAGTAGGAGATGCTAGAGCAAGATCCCAGTGACCTGGGCCTTGAGTTCTTGAGGTTGGCAGTGAAATGATGGGTGAGGGTGGGAAAAGGCAGTACAGGCAGAGGGAACAGCAAATTCGAGGTGGTGACTGGGAGCCTTTTATTGGAAACCAGCTACCTGCTATTTAAATAACAATCATAGGAGCTGATATTTAAGTGCTCACCGTATGTCACACACTGTTTCAGATTCTTATATCTGCAAACTCAGTTAAGCCTTATAATGGCTCTTTGAAGTTGGTATTATCAGCATCCCCTTTACAAATCCAAATCAATGCCTGGAGAGATTTGGTAACTTGCTAAATATCACACAGCTGATAGGATCAGGACCAAGACTGGAACCCATGTTCTTTGACTCCAAAGCCTACAAGTTTAAGTATTATGCTCATGGCCTCATTGCCCTGTAGGACCTTCATTCCAGCTTTGCAGATAAGGCATGCTAATAGTGACTGACAGTCAGGACTGTCTAAGGGGGATAATAACAGTACCTATCTGTCACCTGTGGGGAGGATTAAGTGAGATATAGAAAGTGTTTAGAACAGTGCCTGGTACATAGGAAAGCATTTTTAAACTAGTATTTTTTTTTTTTTTTTTTTTTTTTTTTTTTTTTGCGGTACGCGGGCCTCTCACTGCTGTGGCCTCTCCCATTGTGGAGCACAGGCTCCAGACACGCAGGCCCAGCGGCCATGGCTCACGGGCCCAGCCACTCCGCGGCATGTGGGATCCTCCCGGACCGGGGCACGAACCCGTGTCCCCTGCATCAGCAGGCAGACTCTCAACCACTGCGCCACCAGGGAAGCCCTAAACTAGTATTATTTAAACTAGTATTATGATTTAAACTAGTATTTTAAACTAGTATAATAATACCAACTTCAAAGTATTATTAAAAGTAGTAGAGCCCAATAAACAGGAATTCAATAGTACTCAGGGATTAAACCACTTAGGGAAGAGATATGGGAACATATGTATATATATAACTGATTCATTTTGTTGTAAAGCAGAAACCAACACACCATTGTAAAGCAATTATACTCCAATAAAGATGTTAAAAAAAATAAAAACCACTTAGGGGTAGTTTACTGCAGAGGTCATTATTCAAGAGACACTGTGGAGTTGGTGACATTTGATATAAACCTGGATGGCTTAATGGTAGAATTCCTATAGGTAGGACTTGGGGACAGGGAAGTATTTCAGCAAGAGAGAACGGAATGCAGAAATGCAAGCAGACTGGAAAATTCCATCATGCTTGAGAAAAGTGAATAAACTAATCTTCTGAAAGCAGAGGGTCTGTAAAGAGGAACGGAGAATAAAATCAAACAGGTAGTTAGAAATTGCTTATAACTAATGACGTTTGTTGAATGTTTGGCACTGTTTATGTTTTGTATTATTGAGTCATCGTAAGCATTTTCCCGGGATTATAGACTCATTGTTTTCATTTGAAGAAAATGAGGTTCAGAGAGGTTACATAATTTGCTTGCCATCATCCAGCTAAAACGTGGTAGAACTTGAACTCGAACCCAAGTCTACGGGTTGGGTTCTTAAGTCTATGGGTAACTTAAAGTAGCATGTTCATTTGACTACCCCATGCTTTCATCTTTGTAGCTCTGACCTTTCTACACATCATGAATATTGATAGAATAATTTTTCTAGTGAAAAGGGTAGGAGAAAAAAGTAAGAATAATGCGTCAACGTGTTCTTCTTAGAATTTTGCTTATCAACCACTATAGCCCAACATTTTCCCACTTAATAGGCTGTGTCTACTTCTATTAAGATGGAAAGAACTGGTCTCCCTGATTCCGTTGACACATACCCCAGCTCCGGTTTCCTATTTGTGTGTACCTCTTACAACAGGTACCTCCTAGAATAAGAGCTAATGGTTAAAAGTTTGGGTGTTGAAGTACTGCCAGGTGCCAGGGCTAGAAGCCCAGCCCCACCCTTCATAGCTGTGGTCAAGAGCAAGATACTTTCTCTATGTTTGTTTCCTTATCTATTTAATGATGACAGTATGGTACCTATGTCAGTGGGTAACTGCTGGAAATAAATGGATTATTCCATATAAAGACTAAAAACTGCTATTAAAATGCTATGATCGTTCATTAAATATTAGCATTATTGTTGTCATTATTATGCCTTATATCTTGTGTCTCACCAAATAAAGACCTATGACCAGCTCTTTTGGGGAGGACTTTCCCATAGTTGTCTTTTCATATATTGCTGAAGAGATTGTAAAATTGCACAGCCTTTGTAGATGGTAATTTGACAATATCTATCAAATATTATAATACATGTTTTCTTTACCCAATAATTCCACTTCTAGGTGTTTATCCTACAGATAGATTCATAGAAGTGAGAAATGTGGAATTTGTACATTTTGTATTTTAACCTGTGTAGGTATAACCTAGTCCAAATTTTTAAAATACAGATTGATGACTATGCTATGCTCCACGTAGTCTAACACAACACTTGGCACAGAGACACTGACAAATGCCCTCTTGTTTAGCCTGGTACAATTCCTTCGGATCCCTGTGCCCCAAGCCCACCTACACGCACCGCGTACACTTTAGATGTTGCTTCATCCTGAGCCACTCAACTCTAAACACCGTTGTGACTGCTAACTCCGGTTTGCTTTCAAAATTGACACATACTTCTTTCATTATAGCGATGTCCTTGGCTTCTCTCCATGACTGTTCCTGACTCGTGGCTCCGGCAATCTTGGGAAAACATCATCCAGTTTCTTGGATCCAGATCCTGGGGCCTCCATTTCCCCAGCATTACCCCCACCCAGCCTGGACGCATTGACCCAAGCGTTTCCTAGGACACGTGTAAGTAAAATACTTGACTCTTCCATGATAATAGTTTAAATCGTCCCCTCCCCTCCACTGCACACTCCACTTTGGAGCATGATTTTGTTTCTCTCGGATGCCGTTCCTATTCTCTCCCTTTCTGGAGCTAACTGCCTGTCCTGAAGTTTATACCCTCAGGTTTAGTATTTGTTTAATCAGTAATTATCCAAGGAGCCGGTAGGCAGTAGAATCTGAGAACTGAAAGGCAGAAGGCTTTGTTCTCCTCCTGTGTGGTTCCATTCAGGTTACTCGTCTCTGACTTAGACTGGAGACTAAATGGATTAAAATAAAACCAATTTAAGCGAAAAGAAGAAACGTTCACAGACCCAGAAATAGAGATTCCTGCTATCTTGGCTGCCTAGAAGATCTGCAGGCCTCACCAAGGAATTTAAAAAGTGATGTTTCTTATCATAAGTGACAGAAATATGCTACTTTCTGCATCAGTAGATATGAAGATTAAAGGGTCTGACCGTGTTAAACAATTTCGCACGGCACCAGGCACCCTGGGCTCTGCTCTCTGCCTTATTACCCTTCATCCTGTGGCTATTTCAGGCCCAATTTAAGAATACAATGCGGTCTGGCTTTGCAAATTGACATCCTTTAATTTAAACTGTCTTGTGGGAGAATTAAGAAATTATGGAACAATTATATGCCTTGAGTTGAAAGCTGGATGGCATCCCGAGATCCTTGTACATCAGCCATTTGAATTGATTAAGTCACATAATTGAATTACACCTTTGCCCCCCATAATATCTTGTGGCAAATATGTTGGTATTTCTTTCTGGGAAAATGCTTCCATAAAAGTAAATAGGGGTTGGGGTTGGAGATTGACCTGGGTGTCAAAGGAAACCTAGGGGCAGGGTGGGATGACATTTTGAGATTTCGTGCGGGGAGGTTGATTAGCAGAGCAAGTGTTCCCTTTGAAGTTTAAATGGAAGTTTGCAGATCAAAACTCTGTACATGATACACGGGGAAGTATGCTTTCCCCAGTCTCCCTCTGCGTTGTCCTTCAACCTTCAGCTTAAGCGTGTATTACTCATTCTCAAGGCTTCTTTTAACATCTCCCATGAACAAAGATGCTGGGTTTGGTATAGCTTCCTTTGTCCCCCATGTTTTCCCATATACCCTTCCATCAGAGCACCTCCCACAGTGATGACAAGTCTCCTTTACCAGGCCATGTGGCTGAGCAGGGAACTGTGTCCAACTTGCGTAGCATGGTTGTAGCGCTCAGTCAATATCTGTTGAATGAGGCTTTATTTGGAAGCTTCAGTGGTTAGCTTCTAAACTCAGTCTTCTTTTGTAGTATGGAAATCAGAAGGTTGTGGAATCTGATAGTAATTTTTAAAGCATTGTTCTTAAGTAGGGTTTTTTTTTGCCCCCACTTTTGTCATTCGACCCTTTTGTCAAGGATTTCTTAAACACCAACTCTGTCCATTTAACAAATGGTTATTAGGCACTTATTATATCAAAAAGCTAAGGTAGGTGCTGAGGGGGAATAAATGGCCAAAAATTATTCCCTGTTCTTTCGAGGAGCTCAAAATCCTATTGGGAATTGGAGAGGTTGGTGTGGGAAATAGGCTAATAGCCTTGGTGACTGAAGGAGCAAGCAGGCTGCTGTTGAGTGGTCCAGGACTATGAAAGGGGGTGATGGTAAATTCCATTTTACTCCCCTCTGAAGCTTGTTCTGCCCTTGTTCTGCCCTGCCGCCCCCCCCCCCCCACATTATCCATTTTGGAACCCAGCAGAGAAGAAAACTCTTGGACGAATGGCCCGTGGTCAGGCAGAATGTGTGCCTTTCATCTGAAAACTCCTCCGAGGAAGAGAGCTTTTAAAGCACTGTTCTGCCCCACCTCCTTTCCCCACCGCCCCCAGCTTCCAGCTCTCCATCCTCTCGTGCCGCCTTCTGGGTCTTCGTATTCTTTGTCTATTCCGTGCAGCACAAGAACCTCTCTCTTTTTAAAAGCTCTTTACCTTTTCTTTACCTTTATCAAAAAAAAACACTCTTGGAGCTTTAAAACCCAACTACAGCTATCCTCCTGAATATATTTGTGTGGAAGGGATTAATCAAGTCTGTCAAACATTGAGCTGTGAAACCTTTAATATTTCTAAAAGGTTTAAAGTCTGCATGTTTATGACACGCATCATTGAGAATCATCTTTCTATTTTGTAAAAAAAAAAAAGTTAAATGCTCACTGTAAAATATTGTGGTGATGAGCGCAGCGGGTGACAGGCTCAAGCAGGGCCCGTTTGTGATACTGGAGTGGAGTTTCTGGTAAAACCTTTCTCTGACATCACTCCCCTAGAGACCACCCATCATCTACCCCTCATCTATGTGTATGAATGTTTTATATTGTGGAATTCTAGAACCTTGGTGCTCAAAGGGAAAGGAAAGAAGGAGAAAGGGACTGGTCTTTGTGGAGTGCCTGCTTTGTGCCGGGTGTCGTGTCTGTGTGCTTTGAGTGTTGTCACGTGGTCATTTTCACAACTGCCTTTATAGCAGGCAGTATCACCACTGATTTATAGACAAGGAAACTAAGATTCAAAAGGCGAAGCGATTTTCACACGATCACGCAAATATTCATTTGCAGACCTGGGACTTGACCCTAAACTAAGCCTCTCTAATTCTCTCACTCTGTTTATGTGGCATAAGCTTGGCAATGCTTAATACAAAGTAGGCACACACGAGAGGGTCCCCAAAGTTGGTGTTTAATGAAGAATCTTTGTTCTACAGACAGAGAGACAGTGTAGATGATTGGGCATGATTCTGAGAATCAGAGGTGTTAGATTTTAAGATGTTTAATCCAGAAATGGTGGTAGTTTCCTTAGAGTAGGGAGAGAGCCATTCAGGGCTTTTTATTAAAATAGCTAATACAAACAGCTGTTTATTTATAAAGTGCTTTTACGTGCACAACCTGATTTAATCTACTGTGTAGGTTTGTGATGTCACATCAGCATTTTTGCCATTTTACAGATGGGAGAACTGAGGGCCAAAGACATGGTTAGTCCTGCCTAGGTCACTCAGCTAGAAGCAACTCAGTTGATGCTCCAACTTTGTTTTTCTGGTGCCAAAGCCACAATCTCAGCACTATACTGTACCATTTTTAAAGCATTTGATTATTATTCCTAAGAATGCAAAAAATAAAGTTTTGAAAAGAAAAGCATGAAAAGACCTTAGAGACCCATCAGTCTTGTTTTCCAGATTTGACAGCAGAGGCACAGACACTGAAAATAGTATAAAAGAGGCCCAAGCAATGTGTTATGATAACATTGAAGAAAGGTGAATGTATTCATATGGAGTGTAAAACCAGGGAGGGCTGCCCTGAGGTGGTGACCTTGATAATGTCCTAAAATGAGGAGGATTTAAATAGAGGGTGAAAATTCAACAAATGATGCTAAAATGGAAGAAAGGAATGATTGTGTGGCAAAATGACAATATGGTGGTCCCATGGGCAGAGCCCCTTCAAGAAAGCTCGAGTTTGTTGTTTCAGTGTAATTAGTTGTGTAACTTGCATTGCCAGAGTGCCACCATAGCGCCACACACACGTGTAATTAAACCCCCTGCCAGCCAGGCAGTGTCTTCCTCATGCCTCCACTTCATGCCCCAGCTTTGCATCAGAGCAAGTGACCAAAAGAAAGGCCCTGAGGTTGGGATAATTTGAAATTTCAAGCTCACCTTGTCTGTGAGTGGACCTTTTTGTGTTTACCTGTCTGTGTCATATTGGGAGGAAAAACAGATACAAGACTTAGAAGGAGGCAGAGCTTTCTGCTCCCAGGTTACCGTGAAGACAACAGGCCCATTTCTGGAACTCTTTTGGGTGGGCGAGATGTATCCCCAGTTTACATTTAGCAAACTGTAATTAGCATCAGCTGGAGAAGAGAAACAACTGTGTTGGGAAATACCATTTTCCTCTGCACAACAGCCTCTGTCCCTAAGGGTGGTCCCCAGCATTGGGTTTTTCTTGATAGGAGGCAGTGTACAGATGCCCTGTGTAGCTGAAATGGGGTTATTCTGGGGGTGAAGCTCTTTACATAGAGACCAGATGCTGATCCACTTCAGCTGGCAGAGTGTACCTTGCTTACATATCAGCCAGTTGGAATTGTGAGGTTTTTGTATGTTTTCATTCATTCCTTGAACACACATGAACCCACACCCAGGTAAACCTTACTAGATGCTGAACAGTAGGTTAGATGCTAGCGACTACGTATCACCCATGCCTCTGTGAAAAGCCATGCTGGTCAAAAGCAGATTAGTGGATGGATACACAGAGAACCAGCTGAGGCTTTTTGGTTTGGGGACTACTGAGTAAATCAGACACTCCCTGTGGATTAGTTAGGATAAGTAATGCTAGCTGCATTAACCGTAACCCCTCCCAGCCTAGATGAACACAGAGTCCTGTCTTGACATTCCCTTAAACTCAGTTCCTACTCAAACAAATGCAAGATCACCTGAAAGATTGCCCTTTGCTACCACGTTGAGCGGACCTTCCAGGAAAAATTATCTTCCAGTGTAAAATGGAATTCTGCTGGTGAGGATTTAATTAATAAAAATCATCTGGAAGAGCCTGAAATGACTTCATAACTTTTGACCTCAGAATTCCTCTTTCAGTATTCCATCCTAAAAATAGAAATTATAAAGATGTATGAATAAACAAGTTTATTTCCACATTACTTGTAGTTTTGAAAAAGGGAAAACAAAATTTCCCCAAAGGAGGAAAATGCTTCACTAAAGTTTTTCATATTCAAATAAAGTAGTCATTAAATAAAACATTCTAAAGAATTTTTTATTGTTCTTAATGGCATATGGACAGGAAGGTAAGCTTCAGGACTTTATGTACAACACAATTCCAATTTTGATGCAAACATATCTCTAGGTGTATAGGCATAGACCCCTAAAAAGGCTGAAGACAAGGCATTAAGATATTAGGAGTGAATTTCTCTGTGTAGTAGGATAAGGAGAGCTTTTATTTCCCTCTTTATATTTTTTCTTCTAAATCTGATATTATGATTGAGAATGCATCACTTTTATGAATATAAAAAAAATCATTAAAAACAATTTCTAAGTGTAAAGAAGAAGGGCTTTGGATCAGGACTGACTCATGTAGGGGAGATGTCAAGTATCTCAGGAGGGAAGAGCCAAAGGGCATGTGCAAGCCGTGTTCTAGAACTGTGTCAGGTCCAGAGGGGGAACAGTGGGCTGGAGACCAGAGGACATTATAAAAGTCAGGATTTCTGCAAACTAAGGGGCCCACAACTGGGCTAGAGAGCATAACTGTCAACTCTAACTGGTATTCAAAATGGGAAAACTGAACCGAGTAAAAAATTTAAGATTAGGACAGTGGGTTCAAGTCTTGGCTCTACTGCTTACTAGCTGTGTGGCTTTGGGCATGTGTCTTAACCACGCTGAACCTCATTTTTAGAATGCAAATAAAACCACATTCTTTATAGTATTGCTGTGACATAAAATGTGACCGTTATTTTCAAATACCATATGAGGTGAGGGGGCACTTGGGCTGTGATGCTGCACAATACTATATATATATGTGTATGGTGTGTGTGTGTGTGTATATATATACACACACACACACACACACACACACACCATACACATATATATGCCAAGTAGGGCCTGGGGTCAAAATATGAGGGGCTTCAGTAGTTGGACCTATGAACACATTCTCTTCAAATAACTAGAAAACAAGGAGGTAAGGATGGAATTGCGGTGTGGTGTTATTGACAGCATTGACCAACACCTGTTCTTAGCTGTGATCCTTTTGGCCTCTGGGGAAACAGAAGAGACAGAATCTAGCCTGGCTTAGAGAAGCTTGGGGCAGATTATCTGTAACACCGTGGAAGCTAAAGCCTGGCCTCTCCCACCGCGTTCAAAGGGGCGCACCTTGGGGTAAAGCCCTTTCCTCATTGCAGCTTTTCATAGTCCTCTCCTGCCTTCATTCCCCACCCTGTCCCTGCCCCCACAGGACCATCACCAGGACCACCTGGAGCCTTAGTCTGAAGGAGTCTCTGTCACTGTGACCCTTACCTGAAATTTGGGGGTGTTCATCCTGGGAAGTCTCCCCCATCTTTTTTTTTTTTTTTTTTTTTTTTTTTTGCGGTACGCGGGCCTCTCACTGTTGTGGCCTCTCCCGTTGCGGAGCACAGGCTCTGGACGTGCAGGCTCAGCGGCCATGGCTCACGGGCCCAGTCGCTCCGCGGCATGTGGGATCTTCCCGGACCGGGGCATGAACCCGTGTCCCCTGCATCGGCAGGTGGACTCTCAACCACTGCGCCACTAGGGAAGCACCCGCCATTTTTTCTTTGCATGTCCAGCTTGGCATCCAGGCAGTCAAGGCCCACTTCATGTCCAGCCGGCACCTCAACCAGGAGAAAGGTGAAACGTCCTGAATGAAATGTTCTAAGGCATCGTTGGTTCTCACCAGATGATTCTGAGCAAGGGGGCACTTGGGCTGCAACACTGCACCATTCTACAGAATCAAAGGAGTGGAAAGTCAGGCAGCCCTGGAAGCCATGATTTCACCTCTATCTTAGCTCAAGCTGCTGTACCAAAAACACCATAGACCAGGTGGCTTAAACAGCAATTAGTTATTCCTCACAGTTCTGCAGGCTGGGAAGTCTGAGATCAGTGTGCTGGCAGATGCAGTGTCTTGAGGGCCCATTTCCTGGTTTGTAGGCGGCCATCCTTTCCTTGTATCTCACCTGGCAGAGAGAGCAGAGAGAAGAAGCCAGCTGTCCTGTCTCTTCTGTCTTTTTATTTCTTTTATTTATTTATTTTTGGCTGTGTCAGGTCTTAGGTGTGAGTCGCGGCACACGGGATCTTCTGTTGCGGTGCGCAGTCTTCTCTCTAGTTGTGGTGTGTGGGGATTTTTTTTCTCTCTAGTTGTGGCATGGGAGCTCCAGGGCATGTGGACACTGTAGTTTACGGCATGCGGGCTCTCTTGTTGAGGCACGTGAGCTCAGTAGTTGTGGTGTGCAGGCTTAGTTGCCCCACGGCATGTGGGATCTTAGTTCCCCAACCAGGGATCAAACCTGAGTCCCCTGCATTGGAAGGTGGATTCTTTACCACTGGACCACCAGGGAAATTCCCTGTCTATTTTTTTAAAGGCACTAATCCCATTCATGAGCACTCCACCCTAATGACCTAATGACCTCCCAAAGGCCCCACCTCCTAAACCCATCACATTAGGGATTAGGATTTCAACATATCAGTTCTGGGGAGACACAAGCGTGCAGTCCGTATCAGCATCCCTGCTGCTTAAGCAGGGGGTCCTGAATCATTTTCCCACTTCTGTCTGAAGCCAGTCTAAATGGATGATCACAACCATCTCCTCTAGTGATGAAGACATCTATGTGCCAGATACTGTGCCCAAGCATTGTCACATGTGGTACATCTGTCTTTCATTGTATTGTGTTTCCTCCAGCAAGAAGAGTTTTGTTTTTCTCCTCTGCTGACTGCTTTTTTCCCCCTCCTAGGCGTATCTTTAGTTATATGGCGTCTAAACTGAGCAAAGGTGGGATGGGAATTCCTGAAGGTGCTATGGGATGTGTTATTTTGGGTGTCTACACCCTCTTTCCCTGCATAGTTGAGGGGGACTAGTTTTCTGGGATGCCCTTGAAATTCAGCCCAAAGATTTTCAGCTTAACTTAAATGATGCTCAGTGACTTCTAAGAGAAAAGAGCATGAAAGGAAATTGCTCTGTTTGCAGCTTAGTGACTCCCCCAAATTCTAGGCTGGTCTGTGAGTCATACTGCCAAGAAACCTGTTGCTGATTATGCTGGATGCCCCATAAATTAATGAGGGCTGGACTTGGAGGTGACAACAATCACTGAGTCTCTGGAACAGGAAATGCAACACTAATACTTATGTTTCAGAAATGTCCTTTTGTCTATATGTTTGGAGGAGAAAGTGCTGTTGAGGATCAATTTCATATTGACTTTAAATTTTTCAATTGACCCAGAGCCCTTTTTATTAAGTAATGTGCACAAAAACATTTCATCCCAGGCCAACTTGATGGCTTGGAGAATTCCCTTCAGAGTACGGCAACCTGGAGAGAATTAGAAAAGCAATTCATTCATTTACTCTTTTATTCATCCTTTAACAAATATTTATTGAGCACCTGCTACGTGCTCAGTTCTAGAAACTACGCTAGACAGTGAGCAAGACCCAATCTGCCCTCAAGGAATCTAAAATCTAATGAGCTTGACAGACACATCGATAAATAAGCCTGGCCTAGTGTGATGTGTTTTGTTAGACGTAAGTGCAGGGTATGTGGAAGTAATGAGGACGGAATCAGAGGCATCCTGTGTACTTGGTGAGTACTTAGCTCTTGTTGATTGAATGAATGAATGAGTGAGTGAGTGAATCAGATGGCCCTCAAGCTGAGATTTGAAGAGAATAGAAATGGAAAAAGAGGTAAAGGGCATTTGGGGCTGAGGAAAAGCATGTGCCAGGACAGGGGTGTGTGATGTTTTAAACATAGCCCAGCTGTGAAAGGAAGCAGAGGTGGGCTCCAGGGAGTCAAGGACTGGACATAAGGACTTTGGGTATTGAGCCACCACCTGTGCAAATAGACGTTCTCACAGAAGGCAGAGTGGACCCAAGGTGCCTTGCACCCCTTTAGAGGACAGGTCTCACCACACAACAGATTCCTCATCCTGCTACATTATTTTCTGTGTTTAGAGAGTAGATCGTACGTGAAGCAGGTAGTTGCCCATTGGTTCCTTTGGACACTTTCCTGAAGAGGCACAGCCCTAGAACCAAAGTGCCTGCTCTGAGAAAGATCTAGTTTCAAATTCTGGTCCTGCCATCCTACGCTGAGCAGATACCGCTGCTTGCCGCAAAGCCAGCCTCTATCTTCAGTTCTGACTGAATGTTGGGCAAAACAATGTGAAATCTCCCTCTGTTTGCTGCCTTCCTGTACTTTTCTCAGCTCGTCTTTCCCACATTCTTGTTACTGTCTTCCTGTCCATTGGTGTTGCCATCTTGTTTTCTTTTGTTTTAATCTTGTTTGGATCGTCAGGCCAGTCTGGGGAATCTTGAGTATCACTCTTCTGAGCGTGTACCTCTGGGATGTGGTCCCTGGGCTTTGACTTACAGGTTAGAAATTCTGTCGCACTGCCCTGAACTTGATTCAATGGCTGCAGTGGCCGGGCTGATTTATGGCCGTCTCTTTCCATGTTTGATCTTAGCAAACAGACAGCTGTTATAGAGCAGCTTCATTTTACTCACCTGCTGGCATCTTCATGTTTGGTCTAATAGCTTGTTAACTGTTCTGAGGACAGGAACTGCCCTTCCTGGCTACCATGGAGAGATTGGTCTCTATGGAAACCACATCACATCGGGGACCATGCTCATTCTTCAAGGCTTTCCTTCTCCATTTTTCTCTGGTGGCTTCTGGGTAACCTGTAATGGTTGGAGCCCTGCCTCACCCTGCCAGGAAGCCACTGCTGATTTAAAGCCTCTCAAAGGATCGTAACAAGACACACTGCTTTCCTCTGGCCTTGTTGCTTATTCTCCATCACACTTGGTCCAGGCCTGCAGGGAGCTGTCATCTCCCCTTTATCATCTCTCTTTTTGGCATTCCCCAGGTATTGTTCTCACTCTCAGAAAGCTTTGACACAGTTTCTCCAGATCTCTTTGCTCATTAATGTCTTGCAACAATCCCTCTGAATCCTGGCATTCAACATATTCTTTTTTCCCTCATTTCTTTTTGTTTATACTCCTTTACTCATCTTTTCAGAAATGACTCCCAAGCTGTTTGGTCTTCATCTGTACCAAAGAGATTTGTGTCAAAGAGACTCATGTAGACTGTTCAGTTATAATATATGAAGAAAGAACTGACTTATGTGTAATAGGACTCTAGAGTGTTCGTTCTGCTGATGGCATTCAGGGTTCAACAGTAATACTACTAGTAATTGTGAGTGTTTATGTAGAGCTGGCTATGCGCCAGGCATTGTGGTAATAATCACCTGTGTCTTCACAATAATCCTGTAAGGTCAGTACTCTTATTGTCTCCATTTTACAGATGAGGAAACTGAGACACAGAAAGTTAAGGAACATGCCCTAGGGCTCCCAGCTGTTAAATGACAGAGCTAGGACTTGAACCCTGGTCTCAGAATCCATGCTCTTCACCACTCTACCATACACTGGGCAGTGACTGTTGATGTCTGTACACATGTTCCCAGAAATGGCCCATTTCTGCTAAGCTAAGTTGTACTCATCAACAATGTCAAGATTAAATGTCACCTGCTCTGTGAAACTACCCAACTTCCTCCACATTCACGATGTAAGTTCATTTGTTCATTTGACAAACATCAAACATAGTGGTTATAGCCCATTCATTCATCCATTCAACAAGATTTTATCAGGTGCCTTCCGTGTTACTGTGCTGGGCATTATGGCTACAATGGTGACCCTGCTCTCATCCTACTTATTTGTTTTTTCTTAACATCTTTATTGGAGTATAATTGCTTTACAATGGTGTGTTAGTTTCTGCTTTATAACAAAGTGAATCAGCTATACGTATACATATATCCCCATATCCCCTCCCTCTTGCATCTCCCTCCCACCCTCCCTATCCCACCCCTCTAGGTGGTCACGAAGCACGCAGTTGATCTCCCTGTGCTATGCGGCTGCTTCCCACTAGCTACCTGTTTTACATTTGGAAGTATATATAAGTCCATGCCACCCTCTCACTTCGTCCCACCTTACCCTTCCCCCTCCCTGTGTCCTCGAGTCCATTCTCTACATCTGCATCTTTATTCCTGTCCTGCCCCTAGGTTCTTCAGAACCATTTGTTTGTATTTTTTTAGATTTCATATATATGTGTTAGCATACGGCATTTGTTTTTCTTTTTCTGACTTCACTCTGTATGACAGACTCTAGGTCCATCCCCTACTTATTTTTGAGAAAAGAAAAGTAAGCCAGAAGAGAGATAGACAGACAGGCAGAAAGAAAGACAGAAGGAGTCAGAGATAGCTGTATCCATACATATCTATAAATTATATCTATGGATCTACATTCATAAGCCTCTTTAGCTATTGATGAATCAATCCACTGATATTAAGGGTTTTTTCCAATCAATTTCTTCTGCCTCTTTATATGATAAAGCTCGCTTCCTGCTTCCTGTTCTCCAATGACCCATTCCAGACCCCGACTCCCAGAAAATGTTTCCTCATTGGAAACCATCCAGGCACAATCACAGCACCATGCTTTAGCTCAGCCCTTTTTCTCTGCCCCAAGTTCCCTTTTCACATTTCCCTTCTCACATTTCTCCTTATCCGAGTCCTTTCCAAACACCAAGGCTAAGTTCCAGCACCCTTCTCTGTGGAACTGCTCCAACATCCCCTTGACCACATTCCCACCTACAAGGAATCGGTCTGTATGTCCTCTGTGCTCCAGTGACACTGGACACACCCCTCTGGGACAGCATCTATGACTCCAAGCCCAGCTGTCCACGTGCATGTTGTTCTCCTCACTAGGACTGCAGACCCCTTGACAGTGAGGAACAGGCCTTATTGCTTGCTGTATTTGAAGAACCTAGGACAGTGCCTGGTAGATACTAGACTTCTATTTTTTTTAATTAAACTATTATTAATAATAATAATTTTGAAAGCATCTGATTGCCATCTGTATCTGACACTCTGCTAAGCATTTCACTTGTTTTATTACATTTTTCAATCATAAGAATCTTATAATGTAGATTGTGATAGAGAAGCTCCAGTTTACAGATGAGAGACTAAGGCTCCGGGAGTGTATGGTACCTGCCCAGGTCACACGCCCCTAGGCAGCAGAGCCCGTCTAGATCCCAAGGGGACTTGCTGTATAGCATGTGAGAGTGGAGTCTGTTTGCTCTCTGTTCCCCACTGTTGCCCCTGTACCTAGCACAGTAACCCTGAAGACACTTGATCAAATCCTGTAGACTGGATGAATGCATGTTCTGTAGCTAGTATCCTTTGATGTTGGTGGAATGAACAATGAACTTATATCTTGAGTCTGGAGTAAAGTAGGGATCTAGAAGTGCTTTCACTTTCATATATAGTTTTACACACACACACACACACACACACACACACACACACACGGAAAAGGAAACCAGAGAAGGATTCTGTAAAATTCTGATAAGATGACCACTGGCTGCAAGCTGTATGTTTGTATTTTTTGTAGCAGTTGCCTTTGGGTTTAGGTGAAGTTGCTGGCAGAACCAGAACAGTCTTTTAGATGTTCGTAGTCCAGAAGGGTCAGACTTTGTAGTCAATAAAGCCAGTATGAATTCCAGCCTTGCCATGGCCTCTGTGTGACTTTGGGCCAGTTAACCCCTCTGAAGTTCAACGTAGTGATTAATGTGTGAGAATCGGATGGCCTGGCTCTAAGTTTACTTAACTTCTCTGTGCTTCCGTTTCCCTACCTGTAAAATGGTTATAATAATATCATTTCCCTCATAAAGCTGATGTGAGAATTAAATGAGTCAGTTCATCTGAAGCCTTTAAAATAGTACCTGACACCCAGAAAACTATAATTAGCTCTTAGATGATTCTATTTCAGAGGGATGTACTGAGACTTAAACAATCAGTACATTCATGAAGCATCTAGACTTCTCAAGCTTAGGCTCAGGACTGGTACTACGTCACTTCCACCATATTCTCTTGGTTAAAATTTCAGAACGATCCCAGGTTCAGGGCTGTGGAGGGGACGAAGAGGGACCTAAATGCAGGAGGAGAGATTCATCAGGGGCCACAAAGGGGTAGCCTGTCACAGCATTAATAGAAGAGGCAACATGGGCTATAGATCTGAGTTGGTGTCAGTGGGTATTAAAGAGGCAAAATGGATATCAGTAATTTCACACATTGACACCTATTCTACTCTCGGAAGAGCCCTCAGGCTCTCCCCTCAGAACCTGTTCCTCATTTTCTACAGCATTGTAACCAAGCGTTAGTATATGCTTCACACAAGAAATCAGAAGAATGTTTGCGAGATGGAATTGTTTCTAGAGACAGGTCCCCTGGCAACAAAAAAGGGAAACGTGACAAAAGACAAAACATGAAAAACTATAATAAAATGAGAAGAAAAATCCTACAATGAAGGGGAAATGAGGGCATTTGCCACGGACTGGCATACAGACAAGCATGTATTTTGCATGTGTGCTGTTTCATCGGAAGCTGGATTGATACTGCGTACCCTAGCCTTTCCAATCCCTCCATCGGTGGTGGTGAGGAGGGGAAGGGGTTGTATTCCTGATGCTCGTCCAAGGAGGCAGGGGTTGTCTCGTTCACAGTGGAATCCCCATGACTGGCCCTTAATTGGTGCTTTGTAAGCATTCGGTAATGGTATCGTCAGCCGTTTATTTGAATGGTTTGCTGTTTGCTGGTACCATACTAAATGTTTTCCAGATATCATGCAATTCCACTTTACAGTTTAAAAATCCTTTTCACCAGTGTCAACTCTTTTATCTTCATTAGGATCACCTCGTTATAGATGAGAAGATTGAGACTTGGGAACATGGGTGTTTGCTGAATTGGCCAAGTTGGGCTATAAACTCATATGGTTCTGTCCTCTAATCCAGTGTTCTGTTTCCTTACCCCAGACATCCCAGATTATAAGTAGCTCCATCCAGATCATTTACTCATTGACCACATTTACTGAGTCTGTGCTAAGTGCCTAAGAGTCTCGGGCCAGTCTCTGCTGCATACTCATGGATTTTGATCTGATGATGTGCTGTGCATTTTGATATATATGATATAAATTTATTTTCACCATTGCTGCATGAGGTAGAGACTCTCGCCAGTGCTGCCAATGAGAAAATTGAGCTCAGAGAGGTTAAGTGAATTTCCCAAAGTCCTGCAGTTGGATGGTGCCAGAGCTGAGATTCCAACACAAGTCTTCCAACATGGTCTTTCCGTCATATCATGCTACTTCGTCTTCCTCCTACAAGATGGCCTTTCAGCTGTACTCCAGTCATCTTCCCATTATGCTGGACCCAGAGCTCTTTCCAGACCCAAGCGCAGAGCCTGGAATCGAGGCTGAAGATGTGTCAGCACTCACAGGCAGGGTCAGAGTTTTCTGTACCAAACGCCTAGACCTATACATAGGTATAGGCTAACACTGAGCATCTCCTGTATGCATCTAGCATTGGGCGTGCCATTTACATACAGTATTGCATTGCAACCTCACGTCAAACTTACAAGGTTGATACTATTGCCCCATTTTACAGAGGAGGAAACAGAGGCTAAGAAGGGAGAAGTACCTTTCCCAAAGTCATTTACTCTGCCCAACTCCAAAGCACTATGTACTCTCTCAGATGCCTCAGAGAGGGTTTGAATTATATAGAACACTGTCTAGGAAAACTTTATGAAAAAGGTGAAGCCTGAGCTGTACCTTGGAAAACGTATCATGCAGACAAGATAAGTCTGCTGAGGGCCAATGAGCCTGCTATTACAGTTGTGATTAGGTTTCCATGTGTTTCTCAAATCAGATGTGTAAATATAATCAAAAACATTTCTCTTTGCAGCGCAGACCTCCAGCAGATTCCACCCGGCATCGTAGTTCTGAGGAAAGATGATAAATTAGCTCTAATTAGCTTTCCCACGCATCAAGGCACATTTCTCCTGTTGCTGCTTTGCAAACAGGAGAGAGACGGACTCTGCTGGGCTTCTCCTAAGGAAAATGGTCTGCAAGGGGATGGTGGTAGCGGGTTTGGCACATGACTTTCGGTTCTGTATCACCTTGTGCTGCTGTGCACAAGCTTTTTGTACTCCCTGGCCTTTGGTTTTTCCTTCTTGTAAAATGAGGAGCTCAGACTAGATTCCTTCTTCTCTCATACAGTAAGAGTCCATGAATCTACTGTCCTGGAGGATTTCCCAGCTCGAAGCACCAACTGCTTTTGTATACGCAGTAGAGTTATTGAGTAGCCACTGTTTATCAGGCATTGACCTAGATACTGGAGGTATAAAGATGAGTAAGAACTGGTCTCTGTCTTTTTTTTTTTTTTTTTTTTTGACCGTGGCAGAACCTGCCTCATGATTTTATTTTATTTTTTTTGAATTTTATTTATTTTTTTATACAGCAGGTTCTTATTAATTATCTATTTTATACATATTAGTGTATATATGTCAATCCCAATTTCCCAATTCATCCCACTACCACCCACCCCCCGCTCTCCCCCCTTGGTGTCCAAACGTTTGTTCTCTACATCAGTGTCTCTATTTCTGCCTTGCAAACTGGTTCACCTGTACCATTTTTCTAGGTTCCACATATATGCGTTAATATACGATATTTGTTTTTCTCTTTCTGACTTACTTCACTCTGTATGACACTCTAGGTCCATCCACATCTCTACAAATGACCGAATTTTGCTCCTTTTTATGGCTGAGTAATATTCCATTGTATATATGTACCATATCTTCTTTATCCATTCGTCTGTCGATGGGCATTTAGGTTGCTTCCATGACCTGGCTATTGTAAATAGTGCTGCAATGAACATTGGGGTGCATGTGTCTTTTTGAATTATGGTTTTCTCTGGGTATATGCCCAGTAGTGGGATTGCTGGGTCATATGGTTGTTCTATTTTTAGTTTTTTAAGGAACCTCCATACTGTTCTCCACAGTGGCTGTATCAGTTTACATTCCCACCAACAGTGCAAGAGGGTTCCCTTTTCTCCACACCCTCTCCAGCATTTGTTGTTTGTAGATTTTCTGATGATGGCCATTCTGACTGGTGTGAGGTGATACCTCATTGTAGTTTTGATTTGCATTTCTCTAATGATTAATGATGTTGAGTAGCTTTTCATGTGCTTCTTGGCCATCTGTATGTCTTCTTTGGAGAAATATCTTTTTAGGTCTTCTGCCCATTTTTTGATTGGGTTGTTTGTTTTTTTAACATTGAGCTGCATGAGCTGTTTATATATTTTGGAGATTAATCCTTTGTCCGTTGGGCTCTGCTTTTAAGGAACTCTCATTCTAGTAGGGAGAAAAATGATAACTGCTGCTTATTCCTATGTACCAGGGACTTGGTCATGCGCATCAAATATGTTATCTCATTGAATTCCTGCAAGAGACCTTTGAGATAGTATTGTTATCTGTCTTTTAGAGATGGAAAAGTAGTCTCTGAGACAGTAAGTCACTTTTCCACAGTTTCACTGCCAGTATGAATGGAACTCTAATTTCAATTCAGAGCCTGGTCTCTTAACCACTGGATTAGATCATCTCTTTCAGAAAGTGTTAGAAGCCATAAAAGTAAGAGACAGCAGGTCATAAGGAGGCCATGGGATGGTGAGATATATTCCATGTGGGTGATCAAGAATAGCTTTAGTGGGCTTCCCTGGTGGCGCAGTGGTTGGGAGTCCGCCTGCCGATGCAGGGAACATGGGTTCCTGCCCCGGTCCGGGAGGATCCCACGTGCCGTGGAGCAGCTGGGCCCGTGAGCCATGGCCGCTGAGCCTGCGCATCCGGAGCCTGTGCTCAGCAATGGGAGAGGCCACAACAGTGAGAGGTCCGCGTACCGCAAAAAAAAAAAAAGAATAGCTTTAGTTAGGATGGTGTTTGAATGGAATCTTGAGGGAAAGATGGGTTATTAATCTGTCAAGATGAAGGAGGAAAATATTTTAGGTGGAAGAATAAGGACATAGAGGTAGGAAAGACAAAGAGTGGGCATGGGTGAGGAAGAGGATGCTGTGTGAAAGAGAGCCTAGTGGATCATAAGACTGGGTGCTGTGCTGCATTGATTCAATGGCGAATTGTTATTGAGTGCCTACTACGTGTCAGGCACAGTTACAGCCTCTGGGAAGGACACAATGAACAATACAAATTACAATACTCTCTAGTGCGGGGTTCTCAACCGAGGGCACTTTTGCCCCCAGGGGACATTTGGCAATGTCTGGAGTTAGTTTTGTTTGTGACAGCTGGGATGGTATCACTGGCATCTAGTGAGTAGAAGCCAGCGGTGTTGCAAAATATCCTACCATGCACAGAAGGTCCCCCACAACAAATAATTATTGGTCCTTTTAAGATGTCAGTAGCCCTAGTGGAATGACAAGCTGGGGACAGCTCATTAAGAACCTTGCAGGCCAGGCTGAAGAATTTGCCCATGCCTTTTCCAGATCAGGTGACCTCATGCAACCAAACATAACAGCAGAAATGACAATAGCAAACCCTTTCCATTGCAAATGACCTCCCAGCACAAAAGACATCATTTCAGTTGCCTCAGCTATTTTATTACAGGCCTGGGATGACCTGAAAAAGCAATTCTACCACCTCTGGTTCAGGACCACTCAGGGCTTATGAGAATATACGCTTGCACTCCCCCACCCGCAAAGGGATGGCTTCTTCCTTCTTAATCAAATTAAGTAAATAGTATCTCTGCAGAAACTCTGCACAGCTAAGGAATTTATTACAAATGACCCAATCTCATGGTTCTCCCCTGAAAAGGAAATAGACTAAACCATGTCTAACCCTCTTCACCCTGAACATTTTGAAGTACTGGAGCTGGGCCAGAGTCTGTTTATTAAGTTAAGCAATATTTACTGGATCTAGCTTGAGAGTGTCAATGTGGTGGAACTTAACTGCCTTTTAAAATGAAAGTCTGCTTTTCATGATCATCTCGAGTATCCAGTGCTATTTTGCTTCTCTACTGCTGGTTAAGAGGGAAATAGGGATTTAGCTGTGGCTTCGAGGAAACTTCAGATGGCAGTCCACGAAAGACAAGATAGCTATCAGCACTTCGAGGTGGGCATCTCAGAAACAGCACAGGCTCTGCAATCTGGCATGCCCATTTGGACACCAGCTTTGCCTTTCACTCTGCAACCGTGGACAAGTCTCTTAACCTCTCCGAACCCTAGTCTCTTTACCAAGAAAAGCGGAGAGCCAAATGCCTCTTAGAATTGTTGTTAGGATAATTGTGGTGAGGAAATGGGCACGAAGCCCCATGCCTACCTAGCCCAGAGCAGGCCCTCCGTAAATTGTAACTGATGATGTCAGATCATTTTCCCACCCAGATTTGTCTGCAGGGCTGTGGGGTCTGGCAGAAAAAACGAGGATCTGCTCTTGAGGTTTAGTTACTTTTCTTGTCAAGGGCAGGAGAGAGGGGAGATTTCTTGTGCACTAGAGGCTTCTTAGCAATTCATATAGTTCAGGCCAAGTCTCTGGGTCCAGGCAGAGGCTGGCAGGTAAGCTCTCCGCCAGGTCGGAGAAAATAAGAAAGAAAATCAATTAAAAGGGCCTTTCAGGGAATGAGGGGTGGCAAACGCCCAGGGTTAATCCTGATGGGAGATCTATATTTCCATAACAGGCGAGGCTTTCCCTTTAACCCACTGGCACGGTGAGTTGGAGTTTTCCGGGGTGAAGTCCATTACTGGCAATGGGTGTGCCACGTGTGATTAATGACCCTGGTTACGGGCCGGTTAGCAACGGAGAGCTCCATCCATCTCACTTCATGGAAGCATCACACACCATTTATTGTCTGCGGCCAGGATGTGTTCTTTTGCAATTAGGTAAATGCCTTCTTTCAGAATAGACGTGATAATTCCTCCATTACTGCCCCCATGCCTCTGTCCCACACTCAATGGCGGAGAGGGAAGGCAAGGCCTGGAACAAGTCTGAGATGGAGACTGTATCAGGTGCTATTCCATGACCTCAGATAAATATGGTCCAGGAGTTTTTGCCTGCTCTCAGCTACCTCTTTTCAAAGGAACATACAACCCAGCGAGTCCACAAATATCATGGCTTTAAAATCCACCCAAGGGAGGGCTTCCCTGGTGGCGCAGTGGTTGAGAGTCCGCCTGCCGATGCAGGGGACACTGGTTCGTGCCCCGGTCTGGGAAGATCCCACATGCCGCGGAGCGGCTGGGCCCGTGAGCCATGGCCGCTGAACCTGCGCGTCCGGAGCCTGTGCTCCGCAACGGGAAAAGCCACAACAGTGAGAGGCCCGCGTACCGGAAAAAAAAAAAAAAAAAAAATCCACCCAAGGGAAAGAAGGAAGGGCAAAGCATGTTAAATGAATCCCATGCTCATCTCCTGGTGTCAAAAGAAACCCTCACAACTAATTGTTTTCAATAGCAACTATGATTTCTGGGGGGCCTCCTCTGTGTCAGGCACTGTTCCCCCCTCAAAAGAGCTCTACCAGGGATGCCCGATTATTATCTCCAGTGTACAATCTGGGAAACTGAGGTGAAGAAATGAGAAGAAAATTCCTCTGTGTTGGACGCCTAGGAAATAACCAAGTTGGGCCTCACAGGCTCGTTCCAAAGCTGTGCACTTCACTACTCGTCTATCCTGCAATTCCGTCTCATTCATAGATGAACATGGGCCAGTGCAGGAAGAGTGACAAAGCACAGATACGTGTTTCTTTAAGGGAACCCACCATACACGAGGAAAAGGAGAGCATTACTTTATTTCACAGTTATTTAGGGAATGCCCGCTATGGCCAGGCACTGTGTAAGTTCTGAGAATATAACAGCGAATAAGATGAACGGTTACAGAGCTCACCCTCATGGCAGTAACAACAATGACAGCCACTAGTTATGGTTTATTATACACCTTGGGCTACACTAATTATTTTACCTACCTCGTCTTGTTCAATCTTCACTATAATCAATGAAGGATGCATTATAATTATCCATATATTTCAAATGAGGAGATGGTGGCAAAGGAAGTTATACATAACCTGGCCAAGTATGAAGACCCCACCAGTTGATTGTAGATGGATGCTTTGAATCCACAGCCTGACTCTAGCTGTGCTTTCAGAAACTGAATAAGTCATTGCAAGTGTGTTGGGATTTCCTGAGAGCATGGCAGGGAGCAGATAGGGGGGTATGGAGATGGAGGTGATGAGTGCTTAGGACAGGAGGAAGTAGCCTAGTCTGGGGGTACAAGGAGAGAGTCCAAAGTGAAAGGGAGTGAAAAGAAATGCCATGAAGAATGGGGACTGAGGAAAAGAGGAAGAGGGAGAGTTTATCATGCTCAGTGAGCCTTGAAGAGCATGACATTTTTTAGGCCTAGAGAGACCACTGTCACTGGAGTGTTGAGACCATGGGGACAGCCTGATGTAAAGCTGGGTATGTGGGTCAGGAGTCAACTTACATAGGCCTAGTAGGCTGTGTTAAAGATTTTTGAATTTCATCATATGGAGCTTAAGCCAAAGCGGGAGAGGCTGTGTGAGAGCATCTAGTAAGCCACCAAAACTGTGCGGTCCTCACTCCATAATCTGGGCTTGGCCCTGTGGGCAGCTGTCTAAACAGGGACTGCCTTTTCTGCCCCCGCCCCTGCTTTCAAGATGTGGGTACATGATTATTGCCTGACAAGGAATGTGAATGGAAGTGATGTATATCCAGGCTGGGGGTTTGAAGAGGCAGGTATGCCTTCTCTGGGCTCTTTAGATGTTTCCACTTCTCGAAGAAGGCAGCTCTGAGTCACAACGTAGAAGGAGCCTGGGTCCCTAACTCACCATGGGGCTCGTAGCTCCATGAGGATGGGATTGCTTTGTGAATGAGAAATAAACTTCTACAGGTTTGAGCCACTGAAGTGTTGAACTGTATTTGATACAGTAGGTAGCATAAGGATAACTAATTACGGGGACTTGACTTGTATTTTAAAGAGGTTACTCTGACACAGTAGAAAGGATGGGGAAGAGCAAGAGAAGATTGGAAGACCCGTGGTCCAGGCGAGCAGTGATGGTAGCTTAGACCATTCCTAAGATTCCAGCAGCCCTGTGCTCCACAGCAAGACTTCTTTAAATTCTCCAGTCTGATGGTACATGAAGCAGAGGGAGTGACTTGCAAAAATGTCAAATTCAATTTTTCCAGAGTAATTCTAGGTATTTTATCTTTATGTAGTATGTACTTTCATGATTCACATGAAAGCAGTGGAACGTGGAACCATGACAAAGCAACATTTCATCAGAAATGAGCAAGGAAGGAACTGGATACGGGACAGTTAACTGTGAAGTAAAAATAACTCATCCCAAGTCCACTGCTGGGGCTTCACGAACCGATGCACCTGACGTGGCTACTAGGTGATTATGAGCTCGGGATCGAAGGTCAGACAGATCTGGTGGATCTGAGTCCCTTCCTCAGCTGATCATTACTTGTGGGTGCATTTTCTGCACCTTACACGGTCTCAGTCTCAGTTTTATCAGCGGCGAAATGAGAGTAACATGAGCACCTGCCTTGTGGGGTTGCTGTAAGGATGAAAGCACTTAGTCAAGATCATGGTGCATAGGAAAGACTCAATAAGCAGGAGCGATCATTATGTTATTGTTATCAGTATTCCATTATGGAAAGACGTATTGAGCCCTGGCTTCACCTTCAGTCTCTTATGAATTATAGCCCTTATCCCTTCTTCTCCAGAAGGGAGTCTTCTTCCCCAATCCCCACTTGGCTCATTCTGGTTTCTACCAACCTCAAACAGTGCCTGGTACCACCACCACCCCCTTCCCGGCTTTACTTTTTCTTCCGAGCAAACGTCGCTCCTGATTTTATACGTCTTCCTTGACGTATTGATGTTCTGTCTCATTCCACTGGAATGTGAGCTCTGTGAAAGCAGGGATTTTATCTCTTGCTCGCAGCTGTATCTCCAGCATCTAGAATAGTGTCTGCCATAGCGTAGGAGCCCAGTACAGATTTGATGAATATAGAGAAGAATTAATGATGATTTTATCACACGTGCACTATGTTCCAAGTCCTAGCTTTACTTCAGATCTTCCTGTTTCCTTTTTCCTCTGTGGTGCCCTAGTGGATCACTTATCAACCCAAAGCCTGTGTACAAATTTATTCTTTTTCTCTTCTCTGAAAGCTACACTCCCACCATCTCCAGTTCCTAATCTGCTTCCACAGAAACCCTGTGTCTGGGACAAAGAATCTGCAGCCTTACCAGAAGGGGTGACAGACCCTGTCTTGAGTGCCTAGCAGTTCCCTGTGGCATTCAATGCTGGTGCTGTGGAATTTACGTGCTTCCACACCATCCAGGTTATCAAAGCCTGCAGATTAGAATTATGGCTCAGAAAACTGCCCTGGACCACAGGGCCATCTTGTTATGTGATCACATGCTTCCACCAAAAAAAAGTTAACAGTTTTATTGAGGTATAATTGGCATATAATAAATATACATATTTAAAGTGTACAATTTGATGACTTTTGACATAGGCATCCACCTGTGAAACTGTTACCACAATTAAGATAATCAACATTCCCATCAAAGCCCAGATTTACCTTACGCTCCTTTATAATCTAACTCCCCTCATTTCAACCTCCCATTCTCCCTCACACACAACCCCCATACCCAGGCAACCACAGGTTTGATATCTGTCCCTCCAGTTACTTTGCTTTTCTAGAATTTTATAAAATTTGAATCTTGGGGTATAAAATCTTTGGATGCTTTCTTTCATCCTAGTTACTTTGACATTCATTCATGCCATCAAGTGTATCAATGGTTTGTTCCTTTTTATTGTTGATTAGTATCCTATTGTATGGCTTCACCATGCTAGTTCATCCACTCAACTGTTGGACGCTTGGGCAGTGTCTAGTTTCCGGTTATAACCCATAAAGTTCCTATGAACATTTGTCTAATGTCTTTGTGTAGGCATGTGTTTTCATTTTCCTCAGGCAAATAACCTAAAGATGGGATTGCTGGGTTGTGTGATAGGCGTATGTTGAATGTGGGTTGCTCTTATGGAAGTGTCACGATCTGTCACCGGTCCATCCATTCAAGTCTGGTTGACAAATGTTTCACTTGGAAGTATGTGTGTGTGTGTGTGTGTGTGTGTGTGTGTGTGTGTATATATATATATATATATATATATGTATTTAGAAGCTAAGGGAGCTTTAGGAATTATTTGTTTACATCCCTGTTTAAAAGATTGGGAAACTATGGCTCAACACGTTTAAATAACCTGCCCCAGTTTCCTGGTAGCTTAGAGAACTTCCATTCCCACAGTGGATTCAATAATCTGCTTGACTTAGTAGCAGTAAAAAGACAACTAACTATCTGTACAGATGAACTCCGAACCACTTTTCTTAGTCCGGCTATTGCAAAGTAAGGCACTTATGTGCACTATTGGTCTTAGCTGCTCCATGAGTTCCCTGAGCTCTGTGATGTGCATAGGTGATAATTAGTGCTCAGACTTAACAGAGGAAAGCCACTCGCTTTGAAGTTATTCACTGACACAGATCTCCGGCTCCCAGCTGCTGGACCTAACTTCCGCCAGGACAGATGATTCTGGGGGCTGGCTGTGGTAGCCAACCCAGCCAGGAAGCTGAGATTTAGGATTGAATGACTGATGGAATTCATTTCAAGTTCTCTCTCTCTTTGCTTCCAGCAACTCCTTCGAATCAGGCTCCCTGAGGTAAGAAGTCAGGGAGACAATGGCCAAAAGGCATCTTTGTGTTACCTGATTAAGAATAAACTGAATTGGGGGAAACTGGTCACTCCACTAACCTGAGGGGTACTTAGTCACGTGGGCAATTCTTAAGGGAAATCCCGTTCCCTGACATTCAGGGATTGTGATTCCAAGTGCGGAATGCAGACCTGTCACTGCTCAGAACCCTGTGCCCAGAGCATCCCAGTCTCCTCTCTAGCTAATAACCTATTTTCCATCAGGCACTTCTGCAGGGGGTTGTCATTTGAGTCCTGACGGAGAAAGAGATGGCCGGTAAAGGCAAAGACACGAGGACAAAGCTTCCCTAAGTGGCTGACACGTCTGCTCTGTGCCTTTTAACTGGGATTCCAAAACTTGGACCTACTTCCTGGCCTGGGCTCCAAATTATTTATCTCCACCAGTTCACCTGCTGACATATTTCTCATCTCCCTGCCTCATGACTCCCACATTTATTTCCTCTTAATTGTTCAGATTTGCTGCTTAGACCAAACATGTGGAACTGTTCCTCTGTTTGGGCTCTACTTTCCTTCTCAGCTATAGTTATTATTGCCATTTTAATACCGTATTTAATACGTATTATATATTAAGAATATTCTATTTGCCAACCAAGTTAATAGGTACTTTATATTCACTGCTCTCATCCTTTCAACAACCTTGCAAGATAAGCTGTAGAACACCACTTTGCAGATGTGAAAACTGAAGCTTATTGAGGTAAATGATTTATTCAAGTCCTCAGAGCTAGGAGGCAGTAGACCAGGGGGCCTTCAAGCCCTGTCTACTTTGCTCCAAAACTTTGCATAGGGCTTCCCTGGTGGCGCAGTGGTTGAGAGTCCGCCTGCCGATGCAGGGGACACAGGTTCGTGCCTCGGTCCGGGAAGATCCCACATGCCGCGGAGCGGCTGGGCCCGTAAGCCATGGCCGCTGAGTCTGCGCGTCCGGAGCTTGTGCTCCTCAATGGGAGTGGCCACAGCAGTGAGAGGCCCGCGTACCGCAAAAAAAAAACCAAAAACAAAACTTTGCATAATGCTCTATAATTCACATTCATCCTTGGGCCATTCTGCTCTTGGTTTCTCCAAGCTAACTAGTACAACTACAGCCCCTGGAACACTTTTACCTGCCCTGACAATGAGCTCTCTTGGTATTAGGAATGGGAAACATTTCCTGAAACCAAAATAGAGATTAAAGTGAAAATAAATAAGGGGTGGGTGGGTAGATAAGCTTCAACGTGATTTCAAATATCCATTTTACCAATATGAATACCAGGGCCATACCTAGATGAAGTTAAAAACTGCTATTAAATAAAGGTCTCTAGTTAGCATCCTAGTATGCTAACGTCCCTTCAACTAAATATAACACCAGCAATATATTTAGTTTACCTCTTGCGTTCATATTCTGCTATTCAGAGCTTTTTCATGTCCCTAATTTCAAGTGGGCTCCAGAACAACCCTTAGTATGTCCCCATAATTCAAACAAGGGAACTATTTCAAAGAGAAGTTAAAAGACTTCCTTAAGGACACAGCAGTTTTCTGTGTAGTCAAGTAAAAGGTAGAAGTAAATATATCCCCGTCCTTTAGATGCTTTTATTTTGTGTTTTTGTAAAATGTAGCAAAAAAAAAAAAAAAAAAGTATTTTGAAGGGAACTAGTATTTGCTGAATACCTACTTAATACAGAATGTTGTCCCTTATATTTTATTTTCGTGCATTACATTCATCCATTATGTTCAGAGCATTAGCATGAAGTAGGTACTGTTATTGTTCTTGATTTTCTAGGTCAGGAAACTGAGGCGCAGACAGTTTAGGCAACTTGCCCAAGGTCATAGGAGTCAGAGAGTCAGGGTTACACAGAGGAGTGTCTGACTCCAAAGCCTCACGGCTTCCTCACGGCGTGGCATGCTTTTATTCTCCATAGCGTCCAAGATGCCTGAAGAATCGCACTCAGAACACAAGGGCGCACCCCAGCCTAGCCTGCTGGTTGCTAGGTAACGTCTGTTTGGCTCCACCTGGTAAATATCCTCAGGGTTATCTTGCCAACAGGTGCGGGTGATCAGGATGGTGGCTAAGCAGGCACTTGTTTTCAGAAGACTGGGCCTGGTTTTGAAAAGCCACAGAAGTATCTTTGGGTGACTAAGATCCAGGGTCCCACAGCTTTACAATGACAGCATAAATATTGTAGGCTGGAGGGACAAGGACCAAATGGGGATATTCCCTACTGCCTTGTGAGAAAGCTGCCACTAGGGAGGACTTCCAAAACAAATAAACACCCCATATGCCGGAAGAAAAAGCCCAGGAAAGGCCTGTTCCAGCTGGAGTTGGTGAACATCATTCCCCCAGGAAGCTGGTTGTGCCTGGTGGAAAGCAGTCCAGGTGGCTAACCTCCGGCATGACTGCCCTGGTCCTGGTCTTTGGCCACTTCACTGGGTGACCTGCTGAGCCAACAGAAGAGGGATCCTGCGGCTGTGGACCAAGACCTAAATACTTATGCCCACTGGCTCAGAGACATGCTGCAGTGGGGCTGGGGCACAGGTGTTGGGGACTCGTTTGTTTCAGCAGCACTTGGCTACGACTAGGCAGAAGGAGACTGGCCACAGAGTACCCGGGTTGCAAGCATGGACTTAACGCAAACGCACCTGTGCTCAGAGGTCTGCTCCTCCGAGCTGTTTGTTATTGGGCAAGTTATTTACCACTTCTGAGCTTATTTTTCTCATCTGTTGAATAGAGATGATACCTTAGGTGATTGTTGCAAGATTTAAATAATACTTTTTAAGTCTCAGCACAACAGTATATCCTTAATAATAATTTATTATATTACATATAATATACATTATATATTATGTATGATATACCATATTATACCATATTATACCATATTATACCATATTATACCATATTATAAACACTATCTTATGCGTTATAATGTGTTATATGTGTTATCAAATATATACACATGTTATTACCGTTATTAATAGTAATAATAACAATATATTGTTACTATTATTACCATCATTTCTTACCAGAAGTCAAACATTTTTTAGGAACAGGAGAGACACAGAAGTCCAGGATTTTTCTCAAGGTAGCAATCATCTCCTCTAGAACTTGACCAAATGGTTATTTTCTCTCTGCTTAAATGCTCCCATTGATGGGCAGCCAAGAAGCTCACGTGGCCATTTATTTCATTCCATTTATTGGACAGCAATGGAAAATAATTCACTAAACTGAGACAGTCTGCCTCCCTATGATTTCAACCCTTTGGACCCACTTCTCCTCCCTCAGATAACAGAATAAAATAGTGCTAATACTTATTAAACTCTTACTCTATTCCTAGCATCGGTCAAAGAAATCCATTCACATTCACTCACTTAACTCTGACAACAATCCACTGAATTAGTTAGTTATCTTGATTTTACAGATTGGAAAACTGAGGAAACAAAGTCACCTTTCACGTGCTTGGCTTGAAGTATTTAAAGTTAGAGCTTGTTTCATTCATTGAACTGAAGTTTACTGAATATTTTCAATAGGTAAGATTGTTGTGTTCTAGTTTCTAGCAATATGGAAGGGAATGCAAGAAAACTGCTCCACTCAGGGAACTTGGAAAAGAGATTGAAAAGGCAAGTCACAGACTAGAAGAAAAGCAAACTTATGATTACCGAAGGGGAAAGGTGGGAGGGAGGGATAAATTAGGAGTTTAGGATTAACATATACACACTACTATATATAAAATAGATAATCAACAAGGACCTACTGTATAGCACAGGGAACTCAATACTCTGTAATAACATATAATGGAAAAGAATCTGAAAAAGAATAGATATATGTGTGTGTATAACTGAATCACTTTGCTCTACACCTGAAACTAACACAGCCATCTGCCTCTGGAGATTGTAAATCAACTATGCTCCAATATGAAATTTAAAAAGCTGAAAAATATCATAAAATAAAAATGAAAATATAAATACATAAATACATAAATAAATAGATAATATCTGTAAAAGGTTTATCTGACAAAGACCTTGTATCTGGAATAAGTAAAAAAATTCTTACCACTCAAAAATATGATAATCCCATAAACTCCACCAAAGAAAAGATAAAGATGACAAACACATGAAGAGATGCTAAAAATCATTAATAGGGAGCTACAAGTTAAAAGCACAATAAGATACCATTATAACCCACTAGACTAAGAGTAAAGAGAGTAGACAGACTAATCGTACTAAGTGTTGGCAAGAAAAAAGAACAACTGGGACTCACATACACTGCTGGTAGGAATATGAAATGGTACAACTACTGTGGAAAAGAGTTCCCTCTTGATAACTCATGTTATCTTTCCAAACTGAGAAAAAATGAAACATCCTGCATGATTAGAGGGTTGAATGATCTTGTTCATCATCACTAATCAGCTGTGCCAGTGAGTAGGTCACCTCCCCTCTCTGGGCTTCAGTTTCCCCATTGGTAAAATAAGAACCTTGGACTAGGTAATGTCTAAGACCTTTTCCTACGTGAACTTCTGTGGCTCTATGTTGACAAAATTGCAATACTTTTGTTGTTGTTGTTGTTATTGTTGTTGATGCGATATGTGGGCCTCTCACTGTTGTGGCCTCTCCCGTTGCAGAGCACAGGCTCTGGACGCGCAGGCTCAGCGGCCATGGCTTACGGGCCCAGCCGCTCCGCGGCATGTGGGATCTTCCCAGACCGGGGCACGAACCTGCGTCCCCTGCATCGGCAGGTGGACTCCCAACCACTGCACCACCAGGGAAGCCCACAATACTTTTAAAATACTTTTATCTTGATTAATAACTTTTATCAAACCTTAAACATTTCTCTATAAAGCCCAAGTCCAACCTTTAGCAAAGTGCCTGGTACACAACTAGTACTGAGTAAATGGTAGTTGTGTGAATGGATAATTCCCACCTACATCCATCTTATATTTTTCGCTTGCTTCAACTTTCTAGCTGTGTGACCATTAACAGATTGCTTAACTTTTACACTCAGATTCATCATCTATAAAATGGAGGTCATAATAGTACCTGTATCAAAGGATTGTTAGGATAAAATGAGTTATTATATATAAAGTGCTTACAACAGTGCCTGGTACACAGAAAGCCCTATGTAAGTGTTAACTATCATCATTGTCACCATCATCACTACTTATTCTATTATTCCTCATATATTTCCATTGTCTTCAGAACCCTTCTCCAGATGTCAGTGTTATTGAGTTAATCCAGATGTTACTTTCTTGAGACTCCTCATGATGCTGTGGTCAGTGTTTCACTTTTATGGTTAACCCTCTTTAGCCATATTAAGAATTAAACCTAAGATTTTTTCTCAGCACATTTGGAAATGAATTTTTCTTTGTCTGATCATGCCTACTTGCCTTTCTGCTTTTCTTAAATTATTTCCAATTACAGTGTCACATAGTTGCTTTACTCTCAAGTTTCTCATCCTTCTGTACTTTTTTTTTTTTAATTTACTTTTGCTTTGGTTCTTTGTTGCTGTGCGTGGCTTTCTCTAGTTGCGGCGAGTGGGGGCTACTCTTCGTTGCAGTGCGCCGGGCTTCTCATTGCGGTGGCTTCTCTTGTTGCGGAGCACGGGCTCTAGGCACGTGGGCTTCAGTAGTTGTGGCTTACGGTCTCTAGAGTGCAGGCTCAGTAGTTGTGGCGCACAGTCTTAGTTGTTCCGTAGCACATGGGATCTTCCCGGACCAGGGATCAAACCCATGTCCCCTGCATTGGCAGGCGGATTCTTAACCACTGCGCCACCACAGAAGCCCTATGCCTTCTATACTCTTACGAACTTCTTTCTTTGGCTGAGACAAGGCCCTTCCTTCCTCTCGCTTCTGAGACGACATCAGTGACACCAGTGAACACCCTTAGAGATGCTTGTGTTTTAGCTGAGTGGGGCTCCCATCAAATATCTGCATGGGTCACGTGAACACAGCAGCTGTCATTCAGTCAGTGAAAGTGCATTTCTGGAGCGTCTTCTTCGTGCAGGCTCTGTTCTAAGTGCTGATTACTAGCTTTACACCCCGAGCATATCATCCAAAGCCCCTCATAGACCCAGTCCTCAGAAAAACACATCCCCACTGAGACCCTTCTGTGAGAGGTGTAATAATCGCTCTTATAGATGTTGGTCATAAGCTTTTTGTGTGTACAGTAGCTACTTCATTGACAGGGGCGAGGTGCTGGAAATAAAACACTGTATACAGCATGCTGGTTGCCCTTGAGTAGCTCTTTGTCTCGTGGGGCGGGGGCAGATTTGTGGAAGGATTGCAGCATGCCATGGTAAGCGTCTTGAGGTGCACGGTGCTTCTGGAGGAACAGTGTTCATGGCTGAACAGAAGCATCTTGCTTATCTGAGGTCACCTTCTTGAATCGATAAAGTGGGCGTAAGCTTACTCATCTCCTCGATTCTTATGAGGCCGCCCTCGGCTTTTGCTCTCCTCTGCCTACACTTCCCGTCTAGGGGATTTCATGCGGGCCCGTGGCCGTGGATACCAGCCCTCTGTGGATGCCTCCAGCCCAGCCCCCGTTCAGGCTGAAGTCCCTGTCGTCATTCTTCGTGCTTCTCTTCCTTCCACACCGCACATCAATCCAACAGCAAATCCTGCCCACTCTCCTGATGCTTACTGTACATCTGACATTCTCATCCACCTTCATGAGATTATTGTCGTACCTCCGGAGTCTCCATCCGTCTTTCCTTGCCCACCTCCTGTCAGCTCCCTACACAGCAGAGAGAGAATTCAAGACTGCAGTCAGACGGCATCATCCCCTTCTCAGATTTCCTTGTGGTCGCCATATTATGCCCAGGAGAGAACCCAATACACTGTAAAAGGCCCTACAAGGTCCATATGGTCTGGCCTCCACCTACCACTTTTCCCCTTTTTTCCTTAATCTTCCTGACACACGTCCCCTCAGGTGTGCACACCTTTTCTCTCTTCCTCCCTCACTGCCCCTCCACCTATTTGCCCGGCCCTCCTTTACTCCATTTCAGTCTCTGCACCCTTGTCACGTTCTCAGAGCCTAGTACCTTCCCTGACTAGTACCCCCATCACGTTTCATAAACTCACTTACAGCATCTATGGTTGTCATCCATTACAGTAGTTGTTTATTTTCTTTGTTTATTAAATGACCCTCAGCTAGAATATAAGCTCCGTGAGGGCAGGGACATTGTCAGCCTTGTTCATTCATGTGTCCCCAGGAAGATATGGCAATATGGCGGGCACTCCGTAAGTATCTGCTTAATGAATACATGAATGAATGTGGATGAAATAAGAGCATATTTGTAAAATGCCAAGCTTCAAGCCTTGCGTTTATAGCACTGGTTGCTTTTTGCTCCTACCTCACTTCACCCCTTTCTGTCCCCTTTCAGTCACCCCCAGGCCCAGCTAAGGGTACTGTGCCTTCACAGATGCCTCGCAGCCTTCTTTCCATTTCATGAGGAAGTAATTCAAATGCAGCCTCCTGTTATTCCTCTCCTCAGGCTCATTCACTCTGAAATCCCCTGCTCCTCTCGTTTATCGAGGCCGTGACATTTATTCCTCTGAGTTTAAGAAAGAAAAAGTACAGAAAAATGTAGTGATCATTTACATTTTACAGTGAGTCGACCAGTCATCGGCTTTTCTTTCATTTCTTCATGTCTCTGGAGATTTGTATGCAAGGCTTGAGCATAACTCTCCCACGTGAAGAATGCATGGAAACGGCCACCTTCAGGGTCTTATTGTTGGAATTCCTGGTCTCAGCATCACGGCCGCCCTGGTCAGACCTTGTCCAGGTAACCCAGCACATCAATCTTCTGCTCTCATCTTCTAGTGGAGCTCATTGCGTTCACTTGCACACCAAGTGCAGTCTGTATGTTAGGGACCAAAAGGCAACCAGGCCACCAGCTTGCAAACCCGACTGTCCCCCAGTGTGGTGAAAAGAGAAGGGCACCGGCTGCAGAGACTTGGGTTCAGATCCAAGTGTATCACGTTTATGATCTTGACTAAATGTCTGGGACCCTTCATCATCTGTAAAATCTCCTCCTCAGGGTTGTCGTGAAGATTAGAATAAATAAGCATTCAAACAGTGCATCGCTCAGAGGGACTTGACGAATGCAAGCCTTTCCTCCTTCCCACGATGGGCTCTTCCTTGGACCATGATGACTTCACACTCCCTTTTTTTCCCCCAGAAAAAGTGGCATAGTCCCACTCATGGGACCTTGTGGACACCCTACAGTAGTATACTGGGTAATCATTTTTACTCAGCTTGTGGAAGCATCAGTCTTAGAGTTGGAGTCTTAGGGTTCCAATATTATTTGAAATTTTTTTAAGCTGAAAACTACTTTCATAAACACAGTTGCAGAGCACAGGGAACTATATTCAATATCTTATAATAACCTATAATGGAAAAGAATCTGAAAAAGAATATACATATATATATATATATATATATATATATGAATCACTTTGCTATACACCTGAAACGTTATAAATCAACTATACTTCAATTTAAAAAAAAAAAAGAGGGGGCTTCCCTGGTGGCGCAGTGGTTGAGAGTCCGCCTGCCGATGCAGGGGACACGGGTTCGTGCCCCAGTCCGGGAAGATCCCACATGCCGCGGAGCGGCTGGGCCCGTAAGCCATGGCCGCTGAGCCTGCGCGTCCGGAGCCTGTGCTCCCCAACGGGAGAGACCACAACAGTGAGAGGCCTGCGTACCGCAAAAAAATAAATAAATTAATTAATAAATTAATTAATTAATTAAATTAAATAAATTTTAAAAAAAAGACTTGCGGAGAACCAGTGCAGATTTGGCACACAGTAGGCATTTAGTATTAACATGTATGTTGAATGAATGAATGAATATGTAATACAATTAAAAAATAGCTGCTCTGGTTAAAACAGACATCGAGGTCTGAGAAACCTGCATTCTAGGCCCTCCCCCGTCCCAGGAAATAACCTTTGAAGCACAACCCCTAGATCTTCTAGGCTTCATAACATTTTGGAAACCACTAATCTGGTCTAATGTCATTTCTACTATAGACATTTCTCCTCCAACATTTTTGATGAGATGATTTTCCTGTTGCTGATAGAAAAAAAAAAAAAAAGGGAACAGCTCATTCTAGTTCTGGACATTAGGGGATTTTAAGAAGTTTTTCATATTGAGACAAAATCCACACCCTTAAGTTTCTACCGGTTGGTTGTGGTTCATTTCATTCATTCATTCATCCATTCATTCATTACATATATTGAGCCTCAATTCTATGTCTTGCCTGAAGCTTCACTGTTGGGATATACAGATGGGCTTTCTTTTTCCCTTTTAAGTTCTTCATTCGCTTCACATTCAGTGAAAATCAATGTGGATTTTTACTCAAGGTTTTCTCGAGCAAAGAGAGATTCCCATCACAATATGCAGCTAGAACTTCTGAAAATCTACTTTCCAAATATCTCCCTTAATAAACCTATACAATAAATCAGCAGCTCAAGTAATCACCCCCTCCTGCCAGCCACCTGGATTTTTACCTCTCTTTTCTCATTTGTTATTCAAAGTGGCTTTTCTCCAGGTAGCCCCAAACACTTGCATATGTATTGCTATCTAATAGCCCTTTGGTAAAGCTTCTGTCACATCCATCCGAAGGAGCCATGCAGAAGTTCCTGCTGGTAGTCTGTCCATTCAACAACTATTTATTGAGCACATACTGTGTGTCATTCACTTTTCTAGGTGCTGGGGATATTACTATGAATAAAACAGACAACATTCCCTTCTGTCATGGAGCTTACATTCTGGAGGAGGGAGGTAGACTGATTAAAAAAAAATAACTAGGTAAAAAACGCATCAGTGTGTCAGATGATACTAAATATAATAAATGCAGTGGAGAAAAATAGAGGTTGGGGTTACATCATTGCCTATAAAGCCCCATGATGATTAGAACCTGCTTGAGGGATGGCCTGTGTGTGTGTGAGAGAGAGAGAGAGAGAGATTATTTCTGATGGCCTCAAGCAAGATGGCAGTGGTGAGATGATGAGGGATGGGGCAGGGAGAGAGGTGGGGTCCATGGGTGAGCCATCTTTTTTCCTGCCAGTGGTGACACAGGGGCTGGTGAAGAGGGTGGTCCTCTTTGGATCTCACAGAAGTCCTTGGATCCCTCGTGATTTTTACCAGTGGAGGGAAGAGGGAAACATGGGGGCGCTATGGATATACATATGAAAGTATTTGGAACATAGAGGTAGGAGGAGGCAATTAGGAAGGATGCTTCAAGGTAGGAGACAGCATAGGAGTTAGCCATTTGTGGGATGTCAGGGCAAAATACATTCTGATGGCCAGACGGAGCCATACCTGCAAAGACCTGCAGGGATGAAGGCATCTGGTAGGTTTAAAAAACTGCATGTGATTCACCTTATCTGGAGCCCAGGATGCAAAGTGGAGTCAAGAGCTACAGCGGGAAGGACGAGCTATGATGAAGGAATTCACATATTATGCTAGGATTGTAGCTTTCAGCATAGGGGGAACATTCCAAACTGAAGAATGAGATGACCAGATCTTGTGTTTCAGAAAGGCTCTTCTGGTATCCATGGTTTGCAGGGAAAAAAGACTCATTGAGAGGAAAGAAATGAGCCAGAAGCGAGGGAAGAGGGCAGGTAGTAGGGAAGGAGAGGCAGACACCAGCCCAGCCATCCAGAACAATCGTAGTCCTCTTCTGCTCAGCAGCTCAGCAGCTATTCCAAGACTTGCCTGGGGTCTTCTTTCCACCAGAGGAAACTTCTCGATCGCTAGGGTCAGCCCACCTCAGAGGTGTGCACCGGTAGTTGGGGCTTTCGCCACGTGCCGTAGATCACGGCAGCTGCCCTCTCTCGTCCCTATATCCTGCTGTCCTCAGGCAAAAGTCAATGTCAAAGTGATCAGGTGTTGCTGATGGTACGACAGACTAGGAAAATCAGGAAACAATAACTTTGAGCCTGAAATAATAACATTTTAATTGGAAATCTGTGAAGAGACTAACCTGTGTAGATATATGCAAATACACATGTGGTCTTTCTATTGTCAGAACCTCGATCTGACCCATGGGAGTTCGTAACGGTAGATGCTATAGCTTTCAGCTGAGGCTAAGGGCTGTCGATGAACAATTCTAGGTTTTACCTATATTTCAACCATAATTAAGAAATATATTGATGGCAACCTGAACTTAATTAGCTTAACTGAATGTTGGAATTGATTGGGTCTGGAGAGAGCCCAGTCTCTGAAGCTAAGCCTTGGGGAGTTTGCAGGGGGTAGAAAGAAAACGCAACTTGAAAGCACCTAGCAGAAGTGAAAAGGAATGGGCGAGGAGCCACTGGGAGCATAATTAAAGGGGAAAGATTCTTATCAGAGAGTTGGAAGAGGAATGCCTACATTTCAAATCGCGCATAGCTGTTCTAGGTCAGGCCACGCAGTCAAATGGGGGGGAAAATGACGTTGGGAAGCAAGATTGTGTGAGATACAGAGGGGCAGCAGGCATCCTTGTGTGGGAGTGTATCACACTGAACACACAGTCGCATTAGACTGATGGGGACCAAGCCAGGCCACCAGGCTCCCATACAAGCACTTAGGGCACCTAATGGTTAAAAACAAAGGATTTCAGCTATGATGTATGTCTTCTTCTGTCTTTATTAAGACCTAATTATGTAAGCTATCAATTGTATTTTATAATACATGCTTTAATTTTCTTATTTCAAAACACCTACATTGTCTGGAGTTAGGTGATCTTGAGCTTCAACGCCAGTTCTGCACCTTTGTACAACGTGACCTTCACATCTTGACGCCTCAGTTCCTTTACCAGATTTGATAGTACAGATCCAATGGGATGTGCTGGTAGAAAGGTGCTACACCCCCGGGCACTGATCAGTCCACACCTCACGCTCTTGTTCGGTCCTGTGGTTTGTAAGTGGTTGAGCTGAGGTGCAAACTGTGGTGCCTGGTTGTGTTACACGTTTCTGCCTTAATCCCCTTGCCGTCCACCCTGGTTCTCACCTTCTCTTCAGAGAAGCTCTCTGAGTTGTGTCCAGAGGTGTAGTCTGCTCCACCTGTGTGGCCTCACCTCGTCAACAGGGACGTTCTAGCCAAATCCAGCATCAACTTTTCTGTCTGTATCTCACCTTCCATGCTCAATTCTTCCCTAAAATCTCCCCCTTCCACACAAACGATGACGAAATAGAGCATGAAGTAGGATATAAAACATGAATGATATTTTCCATTTTGCTTTTATAATTATGTACATATGCATGCATACACATCTTGGTACTCAGAGAAAATAAATTACTGGGAAGAAAAAAGCCAAAATGTTACCAGATGTGAATTCTTGTCATTGTTGGGGTTTTCCAACTGTCCACAAAGGATATATTATTTTTAATTTAAAAAAATCAACATTAAAAACATGACTGTATTTGCCTGGGAAGCCAGTTAACCTGGGTCTCAACCCTGCTTCTTACAGCCTGTGTCCTGTCCCTCGTGAGGGCACTCCTGGTGGCATGGTCCTCCAGGACTGTTATTTGAGAGAAACATAAATTCCTCCGACCATATCTATTGTCCTGTCTCAAGTTTTAGCTGCACAAGAAGCAGGCTCAATTTCAGGAGAATAGCAGCTTAAATTTACAACATTGTAGAAACCAAAGCCCCTTTTATAGAAAATTCAAAGAGTCCCTGGAGGTAACATCTAACTTTCTAGGAATATCTTCAGGCATAACCTCCAATCTTGATGTGACCTTCTCTTCCTTCAGGTGTGAGGATCGCGTCTTGGAATGGACGCTCCTGGGATTTCCAGGCCCTGATAAGTGTCTAACCTCATGGGCACCCCCTTCACAAAACTGGGTCATGTAGTTGCCCCCACTACCTACATACACACAGACACACCCACCAGCACCACCCTGCCTGTGATGACCATGTAGAGCTTCAGATCCAGAGCAAGGCCTTGACCTTGATTTGGGACAGTCGAGAACCAACTGAGAAGGTTCCTTCAACCTTAGATCGTTTTGCAACTAGTCTGGCTAAGCCACTCGTGATCATTTCTGCATTGTTGCTTGTGTCTGAGTGATTGTTTTTGGTAACTCATGTGGTATAACAGCCCCTTCTGTCTGGCCTCTGAACACCTCCAGCCCTGCTCACCATGCTAGAAGGCTACAACTCAGTAGGAACAAGTGATCTATGAAAATGACCATGTCATTTTTTCCTTTGAATTACTGATAAGAGGTATTATATTAATGTATATATCCCTGTAGTCCAGGAAAAAGTCAATTTGGTCATGATACTTCTTTAATAAGTGGGTGAAATAGGTTTGCAAATGTTTGATGTGGAATTTTGGTATCACATTCCTATGATTAACCTACATGTGTGTGTTGGTGTATACATGTACGTACATACATGTTCTATCTTGGTCAGGTTTTGATGTTATAATGTCTTGACTTACTACATTACTAATCTACATTATTATGTCAGATTATTTAGACTATATTTTCTGTCCATTCTGATTTTGTTGAGGTTTTCTTTGTATCCTGGCATACTCTTACTTTGAATGATCAGTGTCCTAGTTTGCTTTCAAAAGACGTGCATTCTTTCTTTGAGATTAACATACTAGCTGAAAGGGCAGTCTCTGGGAATACCTGCTTCAGTTTGGAACAAGGCTTAATCTCTTATGACAATGCAGTTGTGTTATAATCTTGGGTAAATTAGTTAACCTCCTTGTGCTTCAGTCTTCTTATCTTTAATACAGGGATAATAATTTTCTAACTCACAGGGTTATTGCGAGGATTAAATGAGATAATAGTATATGTAGATATTTAGAACAGTGCCTGGAGCATTGTAAGAACTCAATTAAGTTAGTTTTTAGCAATTTTTAGAGTTGGATACATAATTTAATAAAAATGGTATTCTATGCTCAACGTCATTAATCATTAGAGAATGCAAATCAAAACTACAATGAGATATCATCTCACACCGGTCAGAATGGCCATCATCAAAAAATCTAGACACAATAAATGCTGGAGAGGGTGTGGAGAAAAGGGAACCCTCTTGCACTGTTGGTGGGAATGTAAATTGATACAGCCACTATGGAGAACAGTATGGAGGTTCCTTAAAAAACTAAAAATGGAACTACCGTATGACCCAGCAATCCCACTACTGGGCATATACCCTGAGAAAACCATAATTCAAAAAGAGCCATGTACCAAAATGTTCATTGCAGCTCTATATACAATAGCCAGGACATGGAAGCAACCTAAGTGTCCATCAACAGATGAATGGATAAAGAAGATGTGGCACATATATGCAATGGAATACTACTCAGCCATAAAATGAATAAAATTGAGCTATTTGTAATGAGGTGGATGGACCTGGAGTCTGTCATACAGAGTAAAGTAAGTCAGAAAGAGAAAGACAAATACCGGATGCTAACACATATATATGGAATTTAAGAAAAAAAAAAGGTCATGAAGAACCTAGAGGTGAGACAGGAATAAAGACACAGACCTACTAGAGAATGGACTTGAGGATATGGGGAGGGGGAAGGGGAAGCTGTGACAAAGCGAGAGAGTGGCATGGACATATATACACTCCCAAACGTAAGGTAGATAGCTGGTGGGAAGCAGCCGCATAGCACAGGGAGATCAGCTCTGTGCTTTGTGACCACCTAGAGGGGTGGGATAGGGAGGGTGGGAGGGAGACGCAAGAGGGAGGAGATATGGGGATGTATGTATCTGTGTAGCTGATTCACTTCGTTATAAAGCAGAAACTAACACACCATTGTAAAGCAATTATACTCCAATAAAGATGTTAAAAAAATAAAAATAAAAATGGTATTCTAGTTTTGGCTTTCTTGTTAAAGTCAACTTCAAGAAGGTTATTTCTATCACTATCTCATATTTCTAAGAGTTTTTGCTTTATATGCTTTGCCATTATGTAACAGCACACCTCTTATTGCTTTACTGTAAAACGAGCCGTTTATCAATGTAAAATAACTTTCTTTGTCTCATATAATGCTTTTTGCCCTGAATTCTACTTTGAAATGTTGCCAGTTGCTGCTTTCTGTTTGTTTGTTTCTATGTTTGATAAATATTTGCCCAGCTTTTCCCCCTTTTCTTTCTTGTTTGTGTTTTACTGTTCATCTCTTGTAAGCAGCATATGGTTGGATTTTGCTTTTAACCCAATGTGAAAGACTTTATCTTTTATTAGGGGAGAGTTAAACCATTTATATTTACTGTCATAACTGATAGGTTTGGTCTTATTCCTGTCTTTTTGTTTCATGCTTTCTCTTCTTTATACTTTCTTGGGGCTCCCTTTGTTTCCTGTCTTTTTTTATATGGGCTAGCTCATCTTCCTACTTTTTTTCCCCTTCTAGTGATTTAAAAGCTGAATATCTGTTTTTAGCCAGTCCTGGGTGAACCTAAAAAATGATCTCTGAGCTCCAGTATTGACAGAAGTGTAATGGTGGGTGAGTAGCCAGGCCACTGAGCATGGAACTCAATAAAATCGGTCCTAAGCCTCAGAGGAATAGTGATAGTTGTTCCCTGAGCCACCTTATCGCAGCTGTGTGAAGCCCAGGCTCCGTAAATCTGTGTCACATTCTTGTGCCTCACACTTGGGTCCCAGCCTACCTATCTGGCCCGATCTCCTGCCAGCCTTAGCTATACTCTGTGCTTCAGACACCTCTACTACTAACCATCCCCCAAATCAGACTGATTCTTAAACATCTCCACATGCTGGTTCAGGCTGCTTCCTTTTTGCCTTCTTGAAGGATGAAAACACCCTTCAAGACCTGATGCAATGCAGTGTGTGTGCGTGTGTGTGTGTTGCCTTCTCATTATACTGCCCCATTCTTCCATAGATACCATTAGGTAGCAGAACTCACTGGATAAACCTACCTGGCTTTGAGTGTCAGCTCCCTTCCTTGTAGCTCTGTGTGCCCTGGATGCAATTTTTGACTTTAGAGCTAAAGTTCCCTCATTTGTGCAATAGGGATGCTGACATTATATCTCCCTTAGAGTAAGGACCGAATGAGATAATGAGAGAAGCATGGGAAGAGCTTAGCACAGTACATAGCACAGAGTAGGTATTCTGTGTATTTGAAATAAACAAACAAAGAAGAAATACACAAGGGGGAGAGGACGGATTGTTTTTTAAATATGCATGATGTCCTTTTTAAAATCAAGGTGTACGACATCTAGGCTCTCTTTAGAAAGGCCAAAGCTTGTGGTTCACTGCTGGTTCATTTTAAATGAGCCTCCACTACTTCCCCTCCATCTCTGGTAGGGTAGCAGTCATGTGGTCTGTAAAGCACTTCATGTGCAGGCATCTTCTTCATTTATATTGCCTGCCTTGCCAAGGGCTGCCGGCCTAGGGAGAATTTATTAAAGTGGAGTCTGTTTATTCAATTTATTAAACAGGAATATTTGAAGGGTTTTCATTTAGAAGAGCGAGTTGGTTTATTCTGTTTGCCTCCAGAAGGCAGGTCTAAGTCCAATGGGTAAAAGTTAAAGGAGGGCAGATTTTACCTCAACCTAAGATAGAACAAAAGGTTTGTTGAAAGAGGACTTGTTTGTTCATTCATTCACTCACTCAATCTATTTATCACTCAGGAGCCAGAGAAGAGAAAACTGCCTTTGATCTGGCTCTTGCTGTGTCTGGGATACTGTGGTCAGCTCTCTCACAAACTTTAACATCACGACATTCTCTTTACTGTGTAAGGAGGCATATTATCCCATTATATAGATATCAAAAACTGAGGCTCAAAGAGGTGTTCGCTTGCCCAAGTTGAACAACAGCCTGATTGAGTATGGCTTAAATGCCAACCTCTCTGTTCTCTGCAGAACTCACTCTCTTTCCACTTGACTGTGGTGTCTGCCAAAGCAGATAGAGGGTCAGATTGGTATGACCACCAGAAATGGGATGCAAGACTGAAAAATCCATCAGCCCACCTTTCCCCCATTGTTCTTTCCCTTTTCCCTTCCTCCTGTCTATCCATCCGTCTCTGCCAGCCCCCAAACCAGCCCCAGTGTGCTGCACAAAATTCAACACTTCACGGTTCCAACCATCAGATGGTGACTAATTCTCCACGTGTTCCTGGGTGGGCACAGCTGCTGCGGATGAGGCTCTGAAGCAGAGCAAGAGAGGGGAAGAAATACCCCAGCCTCTTTTCCTTACTGCCCCTTGACCTCCCTCAGAGCTGCCCATTAGCAGAACCCAGCAAAGAGCCATACGTCAACGAAGCTCCCGTGAAGCTGTCCACAGGAATCCTGGGTCACAACGGAGGGCAGAGATGGGTGAAGAATGGATGGGGCAGGGACCAAACAGAAAATAACCAGCTCATGAGGGGAGATGGGATAAGTGATCTGGTGGGCTGAATTGAGGGGGAAAGCCCACATTGAATGATCATAGCAGGGACTCTGCTCCTCTGGGCCCAACCTTCAGAAAGGAAGGGGTTAGAGAATTCTGTAATGATTTCTTCTTGAGGCAGCCGCCATTCACACTGCAGCCCCTGGCAAACGCCGGGCTGATTTCAGTATGTCTGAGTCTCGTGCAGGATTACTCCTGGATGTTAGGATTCACTCCTTCATTCACCAGAGATTTACGACGTGCCATCCTTTATCCTATATACTGGGAATACAGAGATGAGAAAGGTAGGACTCCTGTCCTTCAGCACATCACAGGACACGAAAGGAAACAGATCTGGGAATCAATTATTTCAGAGTTTTAGATATAAGATGAAAGTATGAATGCTGGTCTGTGGGGTCATAGGTAGAGTGAGTAACCCTCCCTGAGAGAATTTAGAAAAGTGATGCTCGGGTCTTAAAGGATGACTTGGAGTTTTAGAGTGGCAGGAGAGGGCAGGACAGTTCCTAGAAGACGGCATGGCAAATGGCGTGTTGTGTAAGATTGGAAAGAGATGGTGTGTTCAGGGAACAGCTAGAGAGTAATTGTGGCTGGAGCTACCAGCTCATGGGGCTACAGAGCTTCCTGGGAGGTCAAACCTGGTCGAATTCCCGCTTCTTCCAATATAGCAAGTCAGGAGGTAACACGTCCAAAAAGGTCAGGCCCTGCTGTTCCTGCCTGTTTCCTTCCACAGCCTTCTAAGAGAAGGCAAAAGGGAAGGTTGTCCCAGTGCCCAGGGTGTTCACCTGTCGGGACAAAAGAGCTTGAAGGTACACTGGAGAGGCTCTTAGGTGAGCAGACTATACAGCCAAGTTCATTCAATTTCACTGATCTTTCTCCAAAGCCTTCTGTGTGCAAAGTTTTTCTGGAAAATATCAATACAGAATATGTCCCTTCCCTCACGTAATTCCTAAATTGATGAATCTTGAAAGGCTTCCCGGGAGAGACAAATTTTGAACTGATAACCTAAGTATAGAAGGAAGGAAACCAACAATTTTTTGAGTCTCTGCTATGGGACAAATAATACACTGGGTGCCTTTGATGTATTATTGTATAGAAGTTTCATGGTAATCTTATGAAGTGGGTATTATTACCCCCATTTTGCAGATAGGAAACTGAGGCTCAGAGAACTGACCTGTCTAAAATCACCCAAATGGATAATAACCAAAGCTGAATTCAGACTTGACATGAATCCAAAAGATTCTTGCCATTGTGTAATGTGGGCCCCTGAAGGACAGGACAGTGAGGGGTAGAAGGATTAGGGCAGAAAGAGGCTTTTCTTCTGTTAAAGGGATGCTATCCACCTAGCAAGGTTGTTGGGGGGACTTCATGAAATAAGATACGCCCTTGTTTCGTACTTTGTTCTTTGCCTTTGCACGTGGTGATCTCACAGCCTGGAATATCCTCTCTCCCATCCCTACAGCTCCCCATATCTCTTGCTGCCTGTTTTCCCTTTGTCTTTCTTAACTTGGCTTAGCTAATCCTTTCACTAGGAAGCCTTACACTCGTCACATAGCATTGGATGTACCCGAATTATTTGTTTGCCTCTCAGACCCGATGCTGAGCCCCGGGCTTACTCTTCCATGTGGCTTCAGAACCGTCTACAAAGTGTGTCCTGTTGAATGAATAAACAGCCATCTGAGAGGGCCTACAGCGTAACAGGGGCTCCATAAATAATAGTTTCCCTTTTTTCCCCTCCTTTTTCTGGAGGCAGCAGACATTTTTAATAATCAAAGGCAAACAGGAAAACAATCATTTTATTTGAAATGAGCATCTTTCAGGAAGCTTGGGAATAAGGACAGCCTCCCTCCTTGAAGGAAAGGAGACCTGGAATGCTATGCTTTTTCTGGGCTGACTCCATCCGACAGGTCCCAGGTCCCCTTAACCTCACACGGAGAGGCCGGGTCCCTATGGCTCCTGGGGGCTGCCTCTTACCTGGTAAGATGTGGTGGCCCTTCCACTTATGGGGCAGAGGGCAGGGCTAGCTGATGGACTGACACAAGCACGGTGGCACAAAAAGTAACAGTAAAACAAAATGATAATGCATTTCCTAATAGCCTCCTTCACAGCTGTGTACACTGATTTAATCTTTGCAAAGCACTCTATTGTTTATGAGGCCTCTGGGTACAATTTTATGCCTGACTGAAGAGGTTGCTAATAGCTACCATATTTGTGTTTAAGGACCTGCAAAGGATTAAACAAAGTATTTTAGAGCAATGAGCCATAATAAACTAATAATACATTGCAAATAATAAATGTTTTTTAGCCAATAATTGACTACAAATCTTGTGAACCTTAAATGACAAAAATACTAATTATAAATGCAGTTGTTCTATATATCCTTCAATAGGGATGGAAGATCAGAGGATAGGGGACCCGGGGTACTTCAGGTCGCTGGGGACTGTGGTGTGGACACTGGTCTCTTCCCCTGGTGTCATGGTTGAGAACTGTCAAGGTCACTTAGTGAAATGCTGGGTTTCATTTGCATCTTGTGGGGATGGAGCAAGAGGCTGGGGCCTAAGCCACCCACTTAAGTTGGTGGGGTTTGTTTTAAGTTACTCATTTTCTAGTCCTAAGGTTTCCAACGCTTGGTTTGCATTTGGGAGAATTGCAGAGACATCCCCAGAGCATCTTGGAAACAGACTGGCTCTTAAGAAAAGCTCACGTTTTTGTTAAGCTTCTGCAATGAGCCAGGTTATCTTTTTTATTTTTTTTTTTAATGAGAAACCTGAGACACAGAGAGATGAAGTATTTTGCCTGAGGTGTCATAGTTGGTAAGTGGCAAAGCCATAGAGCCAGCTGTGGAATTCCAAAGCCCATGCTCTTTTCCCCAAATCTTATTACAACTCTTTTTTGTTCCTGAGCCTCTTGTGGGGCATAGAAGGGAGATTCATACCCTTTGAAAGAATATATATCTCTAAGTTCTATATCTCTCAGTCATACCAGTTATTTTTTCTTTGCACGTGGGTAATATATAATCATGATCTAAATTTTAGATATTTTTAAAAACTCAAGATGAAAATTAAGATCACCAGGACTTCCCTGGTGGTGCAGTGGTTAAGAATCGCCTGCCAGTGCAGGGGACATGGGTTCGAGCCCTGGTCCGGGAAGATCCCACATGCTGCGGAGCAACTAAGCCCGTACGCCATAACTACTGAGCCTGCGCTCTAGAGCCCGCAAACCACAACTACTGAGTCCACGTGCCACAACTACTGAAGCCCACGTGCCTAAAGCCCACGCTCCGCAACAGGAGAAGCCACCGCAGTGAGAAGCCCTCACTCACGGCAGCTAGAGAAAGCCCGCACGCAGCAACAAAGACCCAACGCAGCCAAATATAAATTACATAAATAAATGTATTTATTTTTAAAAAATCACCCATAATTCTGCCATCCAAATAAATCACTTTCAACTTTCTGCTTGCATTTCCTCCAAGGATTCTGTTCCATGTAAATGTAACACAATATTGGGATTGTATTTTATGACTCTTTGGTATCCTAATTTTCTAAAAACAGCATTATTTGATCGCATTAATGTTCCCTGCAAGATATTTTTTAATAAGTACATAATAGTTCATGGTATATAGTCCCGATAGATCAGTATTTAGGCTGTTTCCAAATGTTTCCTTATAATTAAAAATTCAATAATTATTGAGCCTAGCACAGTGCATGGCACCTAATAGTCATTTCTGTGTATTTTATGAATGAGCAAATCAATCTTTGCACATTTCTTTTGAACAAATTTCCCAAAGTGAAAGTTATTAGATCAAGTTATGTAAATATTGCCAGACTCTTGATATATATTACCGAATTGCTTTCTAAAGGGGCAGTACCAATTTCCAGTATATGACAGGCACTCATCAATTCTGGAACCTGCTTTTTTTAAAGGATAACTTAGTTACTAATATGTTTGTACTTATCTTCCTTACTGTCATATATTGAATGAAACACAGTTACCAAGACTCATTCCTGAGACATTCCCTGTTTAGTGGGGGGAAGAAAAAAAGAAAAAAAAAAAATGCACGTGAGCGCACACACACACACACACACACACACACACACACAACATTTATTGAGGACTTACCATATACCATGAATGTACCGTGAACTATTCTAAGCACTTTACGTGTATTGGTACTTTTAATCTCTCGCTAATCCCATGAGGCAGACAATAAAACTCCGAGTGTTCAGTGAGTTGCCTAGGGTCAGATAGCAGTTTTATGATGGGGCCCACACTCTACTTCACACCCAGTGGTTATAGATATGAATGAAACAATCAGATAAAGAGTTAATTATGATAGGTGTGGTCAGTGTTATGATAGAAGGATATAAACAAATCAGAAGAACACAGAGGACTCTGAAGGGTTCAAGGAGAGATTCACAGAGAATGTTAAAGGATAAATGGGAGTTTGCAAGGAAAACAAAGTGGAAGTGCACCGCAGGCAAAAAGAACCGCAGATGCCGCACATAGATTATAGAGAGTAGTTGGTGGGGTGGGGCTGGGGGGCAAGGAGAAAACAGCCTAGGACATTTAAGGAGCTACAAGTAATAAAGGAAGGGAATAACAGTTAATATTCTAGGCTTTTGGTTCAAATCCAGCTCTGTGATCAGCAGCCATTTGACCTTGTGATGCTTAATGTTACAAAATATGTCAAGGCTTAGCAGAGTACCTGGCACAGAACAGACGCTCAGTCAGTGGTGGTGTAGGTGTGGACATGATCTAATTTGGAATGAGGGAGATACCTTAGGACAGGTATCTCCCTCTTTCCAAATGAAATCCCATCATCTGGACATCCACCCACTTTCATACATTAGAGGGCAGATCTGATTTGGAGCAAAGACTAACCATGTTTCAGGCCAAAGGAACACAGCCTGGAAGTTACCTTGGACAGGATGATATGAGTACTGGAGGGCATGGCATAAGGGTAGAGACATGAGGGTACAGGAGATGTTCCCCCTACAAGAAAGAGGAGATCTGGGGACACTTTAATGAATGATCAATGAAAAACACCTGGCCCAGTGTCCACAGGGGCCCACACTGAATGGTAAGGACAGAAAGCAGTACAATCAGATTTGTGTTTTTTCAGAGATAAATGGACAATGGATGGGGAATGGTGGTAAGGGGAGGAAAAGAAAGGTGGGGTGGGAGAGAGACCTGTTGTAGGTCTCTGTCCAAGGGAGCAACGCTGATAGTTTGGATGGTGTCAATGAAGATGGATTTGAAAACTATTCAGGAGGTAGATTTTGATTTTGAGATGGACTTAATGGGATCAGTGAAGGAGAGAGAGGAGCCAGGAATTCTTCCTGGGGTTCTGGCTTGAGGAGCTGTGTGGATGGAGATGCAGTTTCTGAGGTGAGGAGACTGGAGGGACATCATGTTTTGGGGGCTGTGATGATGTGTTCAGTTTGTTGAATGAATAATGAGACTTTATGCCGTAGATCAAGGCATATTTCTGGCTCTTTTTGTGCAGAGATGGGAAGGGTGTAGGAGGAAGGCGTGGAAGGCTCTGAAATGGGGTAAAAGACAAGATCTCTGTGAGCTATTATGTGCAGTGATAACCCTCGCTGTGTTTATTGCCCATTTAATAGAGTGTACATTGCAACCCACAGTGATAATCAAGAGATGGGAGATGTCGAATGAGATGCGGAGATACCATAGATGGGAAATTTGTTTCACTGTGAACAGGTTTTCATTTATGAACAGGGATTCTGGATAAATCTTAGCTTCTGCGTCCCTCCACCTCTCCTTCCCTCATCCCCCAAAGAGGGAGCACAGAGGCTTTCGAGCCACAGTGTTTGGAGGCAGAGAGCCATTTTGAAAAGACGATTTTGCCGTAGGAGAGAGAGAGAGGCTAGGGAGTGACTCCCCAGGGATTGTAGAGTCAGTTACTTTATCTGAAGGCGAATGATATGCTAAGTATCGAAAGTCATCTTTGCTGCCATTTTCCTTGAAAGAGAACAGTGATGGAAACCTTCAGACCAATGGTCCAGCCCTTCTTGACCCAAGATGAACTGTATTATATTTTGATGCTTTTTTTCACTTTTCTCTAGCTTTGGTTTGCTCATTTGTAAAACAGGGATCATAATAACATTTTCACAGAGTCGAGGTAAAGATGAACAGTCATTAGACACCAATTGTTAGACAGCGGATGCAGTAGTGGTCACGTAGTAAATGTTAATGACTTCCTTTTTCCCCCACTCTTTTCTTTCCAGACTTTAAAGAGTCAGACTGGGCCATGAGGTAGGACTGGCCTTGAACTGGGTTTTGAGGGAGCATCATTGAAAGTGGGGAGTCCTCATATCCAGGAACACTAATTATCCATTTTCCTTGGGGCCTTGGCCAAGTGGGTGGAGTGTCTATATCAGCAAAGGTCCAGGGTGGCTACTGATGAACGTCGCGGGGCTTTGCTCATCCAGGTGGTCGTCCCCGTGTGTCCTCGGAAGCTTGGCTGCTTCCAGGTGTCTTTTGGGGACAGCAGCATCTGGTGGCTGCCTGAACAGTAACCAGGCTGCAGGCTTCAGGGGGAGCAAATCACAGCATCTGTGTTTCTCCAGCAAAACAGCAGGGCTATTAAAATAGCTCTTAGGCACAATCTATCACTGCACTGTCTCCCTCGTTTGCACGGGCTGTACCTGGGGAAATGGGAGTCTGGAGGTCCTGATGTGTTGGTGGAGCACTAGAAAGGGAATCAGGAGACTTGGGTTCATGTCCAGGTCTTGCCAACCACTGGATGACGTTGGCCAAGTCACTTGGACTCTGTAGGCCTTGTTTCCTGATCTTAAATGCCCAGAGGCTGTCTTTGATTTATAATGACAATTGCTGCTTGGGCGGATAGGTGGGATTCATCATAGTAGCCTTCTTTATTATATGACATTGGAAAAGTTGCTCAATTTCTCTATGACTTAGTTTCCTCATCTGAAAGCAGGGATGCTGATTGCTACCATAAAGAAGGTTCTAAAGATTGACTGGGATGCTGATTTCAGAGTCCTAGACATGATTCCGGGCATGTAACGAGCACTCAACACATGTCAGTTGCCTTTCTATCCCTAAGTCATAATATTGCTTAATATCTGTGCCGAATTACAGGGCTACTAAACTGTTCAGTCTGAGCGTAGAATCTAAAATCATGTTCGCAATCCTTGTGATCAAGTGTGATGCAGGTATTATTCCCACCCTGCACTAGCACATTAATTTCTCATTGGCGCTTCTGCACATATTGATCCGTTTGCCAGAGAACGCCCCTCCTTCCCTTGTTCTTCAAGGTTGAGCACAAATGATTCTCCTTCATGAAACTTCGAACCCTCTCTAAGGAGATCTGATGGCTCATTTAGTGAAAATGAACCCAGACCCCTCAAGTTTAACAAAAAATGGAGATGGTAGACTTGAGAAGGAGTGCGTGGGTTATCCTGTTGCCTGAATACACGTCTGTCAACCACGTGGGAGGATGCGGGTGGGCCTCAGCCCTGGAAGACGCACTTGGCCACATTTCTGTTTCTTCTGCTCCCCTGTATGTATTCCCTTTGTTCCTTTTTATGAATAACCTAGTGCCTGGTACATAGTAGGTGTAATGGGTTTAATGAATATTTGGAGAATGAATGACATATGTATCTAATCCCACAGTACTTTTTCATTGAGCATCTATTGTGTCAAGGGGGCAAGCAACAGGAAGTTTCTCTTCATGTTGTTTAGCTATGTATATTTTATTTTCAAAATGAGGTTAATTCTTAATGAGATGGTGGGAGTACAGGCAGCACAATTTCTATTTCCTTAAGGCTCCCTTTGGTACCTCACACAGGCATTCCTTACCTCAGTGTGATATTGTAGTCCAAACTATGTGAATTTACTGCGATCTGAATCACTGCATCACAATTACAGTGCTTATTATTGTTTGCAGTTGTTTAATGTACTTTATATTTCCAGATTTTATATTCTAATGCATTAGACTGCAGAAGAGTCCAATTCATCTTCTTCTGCTTGGGATTTTAAATAGGTTAATAGGATGCAAATACAAGGCGCATTTTTGCATTTTGTTACAAATATCGTACACAGATATTACTATGCTCTTTGGGAAAAATGTAATGAAATGGAATTTAATATGATACTTTCAAACACATAAGATTTTTCCTGAGGGTTTTGTGACCGCGGTCCTAAACTGTGTTAAACCATATAGCTCAAACAAGGCTGAGCAAAGTGAGTTTCTTTCCTCATTTTTTTGGCCTTTCCGAGTTTGATGACTTTTGGTTGCCCATGCTGAATGATGTTTGGGGTTTCATGTGGTTAGGCTAGGCTAGAAATGAGTTTGAAAATATTCAGCTCTCTTTGTGAGAATATATTGCTGTTTCTACTCTTAGCCGGCTTCTCAATTCACCACCCATTCTATGTATTTATTCATTCACCAAACTCACTCGCTCATTCATCTATTTATTCAACTCTACATCTTGCTCTGTGATCCTGGACTTAATCTTTCTGTTTCCCCACCCTCTTCTCTGAGATGGAAGCTGTGTGGTCCTGGGCAAACCTGCCTGACTAGAGTGTAGGACAGTGGCTGGCTCTTAGAAGGGGCGGCATACCTGAGAACAGGAGGAATGGATGTGAGTTTTCTCTTTTATATAGTGAAAATTTCTTTATCTTAAGGATGAAATGAAATAAAGCTGTAAAGTACCTGATGCACTGTAAGACATGCAGCACTCAATGTTCATAGGGAAAATGCATAAATGAACCCATTTCTAAATGTATAACATAGGAGCTAAACACCTAGGTTTGTTTTCAGAATTAAACAATACGCATTAACACCTAGAAGAGTGCCTAGTATATAATAGGTATTTAATTTGATCTCTTTTCTAAAGAAAGATAGTAGGATCTACCATCCATAATATGGAATAGCAATGACCAGTTAAACCCATTAGGGGCAGATTTATAAAATCCTGACTTTTGCATACCCTGGAAGAGGAAGGAGCCCATCTCTTCTTTTTTCCCAGGCACTACTGCGTAGGAAGTCCTTCCCAGGCTCGCTTTATTCCCCCTTTGCTCTACAGAGCTTCCTTCCTCCCAGCCTGACCTCACATGACTATAGGATCGGGTATGTTATGTCAGGATTCACAGTGGAGAAGGAAAAGAAGGGAATCTTCACAGCTCTTCATCCCTCTCTCCCAAGCCCACAGTGACACCCTAAGGCCAGTTTTAGATGGAACCCAGTCCATCTCTAGCCCCTGTCCTATCCCACTCCTTCCCCTTCCCAAATGCCCAGGCATCTGAGTTCAGTTCCCTTTGAAATATAGACAAATCTACTGCAGTCCTCTGAGTAACCAAAGACTCAGGAGAGAACAAATAGAAAGTCTGCAGCTACTTTGACTCCCTCTATCTTTTTTTCCCTCTTTGCCCCTCCACAAATTGAATCCTCTCCATTGACTGCACATCTGCATTTCAGGAGGCAAGCTGCAATTATTCAATGACAGCACGCCCTGATTTCCACTGTGGAAGACCCAGGGCTGGCTGAGATGACCCAGGCGTGACCATCCTCTGTCAGCAATGCTAGAGAGAAGCATCTGACTTAAAATCACACAACAGTGGAGAGCACTGTTGTCTGGCATTCTCATAAGTCATTCAAAATGCTGGGACAAGATTGCCCCACAAAGGGCCTATAGAACATTCTGGAAGATTCCTCTTTCCTGACACGTCAGTAAGGTCCCACTGATGGCTCTTACAACTATCCTCGTGACAAGAATGGCTAGTCGGTGGAGTGATTTTTTTTTTCCTTTTATTTAAATAGTCCCAGGTTTTAAAACTTGGAAGAGAGATGAGAGGTATCCCCCAAAATCCTGCTCTTCTGTTCCCCATCCTCCCTTCACATAGTTGACTTGTTGTTCAGACTTCAGCTGAAATGTCATTTCCTCGGGGGAGTCTTCTATGATACTTCCATCTAAGTCAGACAGGCCTGCCATAGTTTGACATAGCTCTTTGTGCTTGTGTGTGGGTGTGTGTGTGTATGATTTTATTAATATTATTATGTTTGTCCTATTGTGTGATTCATGTGCGTCTTCTCCGCTAGAATATAAATTTTATTCCCTAGCACAATCCCTGGCACAGAGTAAGTTCTTGATGAGTATTTATTGAATGAATGGTTGGACAAAGACAAGAAATATGGTCAAAATAAAAAGAATAAAAGAAGGTGGTTAAATATGCAAACTTTCAGGTATAAGATAAATAAGTTCTGGGCTATAATGTACAGCATGATGATGATCATTAAGAATACTGCATCATATATTTGAAAGTTGGTAAGAGAGTAAATCTAAAAAAGTTTTTTATCACAAAGAAAAACAATTTGTAACTATGTGAAATGTTGGATGTTAACCAAACTTATCGTGGTAATGGTTTTGCAATATATACATATATCAAATCATCATGTTGTACACCTAAAACTAATACAATGTTGTATTGTCAATTAGATCTTAATAAAACTGGAAGGAAACAAATTTTAGGAGTCTAATACAGAAATATTTACTAATTGGTTAATTTGAGGAAATTTTTTTCATAGCCTATAAGTGAGACAGTGTTTTACGGGTACCCAAGATCGTGCCCACATTCATTAATTCACTAGGAGGACTCAACACATAATCATACTCACAGCTAAGACTTCTTGCAGAGGTACAGCAAGGATGCACGCCTAGATCAGTAAGGGAAAAGCTTAGGTGGAGTCTGGAGGGATCCATGTTCAGGCTTTCTAACCTCTCTCCCTCCCATGAGGTGTCATACGGAATGTGTTCTACCCCCAACAGTGAACATTCAGCAATGTTTAAGGTGTTTGTGGTCCAGTGAAGCTCATTTGAGATTGAGTTCCCAAGGTCTTTACTGGGGGTCTGGTCACATATGTACTCTCTGCCTAACAATTACAAAATTCCAGTCTCCAAGAAGGAAAGCAGATATTTAGCCTAAACCAAATTATTTGCATAAACAGTCTAGGTACAGTGGACCAGTCTTAACAGGTAGGGACCGTTTTCAGAGCCAAGTTCCCAGTCATCGGCCAAGGACTAATCTTGCAAACAGGTCCTTCTAAAGACAGCAGCCGCAGGCCTGTATGTTAATTCCATCCTGCACAGAGGACTAGATCTTATTTTCTTCATGTGCGTGGGGAGACACACGTCCTCACATCCATGTACACACATGAGCCAACGCGTGGGTAGGAGAGACTATTTAGTGAAGCAGTGAAGAAGGCCAACTTTGGCATCCAGCTGCCTGGATTTAAATCCTAGCTATACTTGCTGTGTTGTCTTGGGCACATTGCTTTACCTATCTGTGCCCTTTACCCATGTGTAAAAATGGGAAAAGTAATAGACCTATCTTATAGTATTGTGGCCAAGATGAATGAGATCCAGCATTCTCTCCACAGTGCTTGAGAAAGAGTAAGTACAAGTTAACTGATGGATGGTGTCATTATTATTCAGAGGTTACCCAGTATTTAATGGTCCCTCTAAGTTCAGTGCATGGGAGCTGAGTGACTGAACGACTCTGCAAGTGACAACGCACCTGGGTTCTAATGTTGTCTCCACCTGTCACTTACAGCGTAACAGCGGGTGTGTTAGTTCCTCTCCCTCATCTCAGTTTCCTCATCTTCACGATTAAGATGTCAGTCCTTGTCTGGCCAGTTCACATAGTGGAGCAGGAGTGAGTGTAGAGTATCACGGGGAAGCATTTGACTTGTGGAGTTAAATAGATTTGGGCATCTCTCTCTGCACCTCAGCCTCCCAACCTGTAAAGTGAGGATATCGGCAGAGTATCATACTTCTGAAGTGTAGGCTGTTACTCACTTGAGATAATGGGTGTAAGCATCTTCTGCATTTACCCAATTTTTTTGTCTGGTAATATGAGACAAAGCAATTGGGGGCTGTGGTAGCTGTAGTGGAAGTAAGTCTTACCGAGGACTTACGGACCTTCAGCTGGGGTGGGAATCTCTAGGTGGAAGAGGGCAGGCTGAGCAAAGAGATGAGAGAGAGAGAGAGAAACTAGCTGTGTTCCCACCAGACTCTGACTCGAGACTGTTTTTCATACTAGGTCTCTGGCATCTACCACAGGGTCTTATCTGGCAGGAAGCTCTCAGTCAATGTTCGTTGGTGAAAAAATGAATCCTATCAGCTGAAGGTATTATTACTCACGAAAAAACCATTGAATGAGTGCCTACAATCTACCAAGCACTTCGTGCATTAATTGTTTGCAGCATGAGAGCAGTCATACGCAGTAGGCATTATTCTACTCATCTTATGCAGATGAGAAAATGGGGGTCCCGTGAACTAAAAGTCAGAAGGCAAACGGGAGATAGAGCCTGAATCCAAGCTCAGTCCTGTGAGGTTTTTAAAGCCACAAGACACTTTCAACCATCTAATGCTAAAATTGTCACGGTTTTCAAACTTCGTTTTTCTTAAGTGGAATTCTTCAGAATTTAATAAAGTTGTCAGTCAATCTCGAAACACAGTTTCACAGCTCTCTTTTTAAAGTTTTCATGCACCTTGCCAAGAGAGGAACAAGCCTCATTGCAGACACTGTAAGTGGACCTCTTGTCTGTCGTTTAAGGCTATCACCCCAACAAGGTTATTACTTGAGGGGAGGGGGTAGTTGGGAAAAAAAATGAAACATTTATTAAACTATCCAAAAGAGCACTCTACTAGGTTTCCTTAGCATGGGCTTGCAAGGTGATAGATTAACTGAAATAAAATTATTGAATTGAGAAGCCATTCATTACAAGGGAATTTCAGGAAACCAGAATGCTTTTTATAATATTACTGCCAGAGCTACCTATTAATGAAAGTTACGTGTTCTCTGGCGTTATTGAAACCTCTGGTTTGTCATCCTTTCCCTTCAGCCTCCTTTCTGATGGTGCAAAAACTTATAATTTACAACATAATTGGAAATTGGAAAGTTCCTGACGTAATTGGAAAGTTAATTAGTTTTCTTCAGATTTCGCCTGCTTTATTTATTTATTTTTTTGGTGTTAGTTTCTGCTTTATAACCAAGTGAATCAGCTATACATATACATATATCCCCACATCTCCTCCGTCTTGCGTCTCCCTCCCACCCTCCCTATCCCACCCCTCTAGTTGGTCACAAAGCACCGAGCTGATCTCCCTGTTCACCTGCTTTATTTTAACCACTATTTTCATAGCCTTTGTTTTCCCCCTGATTGTCACTTATGTCAGAGGTTTGATGTTTTTGTCTTTGTTTATCCTTGCTGTCATTTGAAATCTGAGACTCAATACATAAGCCAAGTCAGTCTCTGTCTGCAGACATGGTTGCATCCATTTTTCTTGTCTCACTTTTTTTCTTTGACTTTATTCCAATACCTCAATCAACAGGCTTTTGTTGAGCATATCCTGCGTGCTATGACTGGAACAGGGGAGGGGGCAGAACACAAGGAAGAAGGAACAAAGGCCCACCGCCAGTTGCCAAGATTGCTGGGCAAGGGGGAGATAAGACAGAAATGTATCAGAAGAAAACACATAAAAATGGATACTCAGAATGGCTGTGTGGCGTCATGGGTTTTGAAATCAAATCTATAGACCTACCATGTATGAGCTGTGGGAACATCAGCCAAGTAGTAAACCTCTCTGAGCCTCAGTTTCTTCGTCTGTATAATGGGGATAAGCACATCCACATCATTGGAGTGTTGTAACATAGAAAGATAATGCAAGTGAGGGCCTGGCATAGGACCTGGAACAAAGCAAGCTCTTGGGCTTGTCAGTGACTCCCTCTTCTCTACTCCTTCCTCATCCCCAACCTAGTGCCACCTTGTGCCACCTACAGGCAGACCAAAGGGAGTGCAGAGAGAAGCAAGCTTTGTGTGTTCCAGGGAAGTCAGGATAAGCTGGAAGTCATGGCTTTGGAACTGGACCTTAACACATTAAAAAGACGATAGTCATTGCCGTCATCATCATCATTATCATTATCAAAATTGGAGGAGGAAGGAAAGAAAAAAAAAAGAATAGCTACTACTAAGCACTAAGTATTGCCTCTCTAAATACTTTGCAACCTTCTATGATTTATTTTTCCCAACAAAACTCAGCGAGATGGATGTCACTATTTTCCCCGTTTTTGAAGATTAAGAAATAGGTCCAGGAAGTTTCATTGCCCAAGGTCGCAGAATGGCTGTGCAGCCAAGCTGGAATTCAAGCCCAGGTATGGCGGACTGCAGAGCTAGGGTTGAGCTGCCTCTTGAGTTCTCCTGGGCACAGACATCCACCTCTTTTGTTGACTTTTTTCCCCTTGACCACTGGGCCCTGGTTAGTTTTCCACGGTAGAGGATCCCTTCAACAATGACTGAAGCCATCCTTCATCCTGATGAGTGTTTGATGTCCTATAGGAGAAGGGCAGGTTATGAAGGGGAAACAGGCAGAAGTGTTAACACACACAGAAAGAATCAAAAACCGAATCTGGCCTTTGGCAGCATTAATTTTTCTCCCAGTAACTTATCTAAGATTTAGCTAGTCTTATATTAAACAATAAGGAGTTACCATAGCAACCTCATTGCCATGTAATAACACTCACATCCTTCCCAACTGTAAAATCAAAGCCAGAGAAGCAAATAGAAACCATTAAATTACCAAATAGCCATCTTCTTCGTCTCTCTTTTTCCTTCGTAGAATGATTATTGATTCCTTTCTTTATTGTAGGTCATGACACTATTACTAATGTTTTTCCCTTCCCCCTTTCTGTTGCCCTCTCTGTGAACAAGGAGGGTCCAGGCAGGAGCACCGGGTGAATGCCTTCAGTCCTCCGAGTGGCAGAGAGCCTCTTATTCCAGGCGGACAGAGCTCGAGTCGGTGCCATCTCCTGCCAGCTGCTGCCAGTATTGCCCTGGGGGCATTTGTTTCTCTTGCTGGCTGCAGAATGCTTGATTAACCCCACGCACTTGCCACATCTGCTCCGACGCCTGCTCACTGCATCTCTTCACCTTCTGGCAGAAATTCGCTGTCCATGTTGGAGCTCTGGGCATCTGTGTCTGCAGCAGATGTTCTCTCCTGGTACACAAAGTGGGGAAACTTTCTCCCCCCTCCCCTCGGCCACCTATATATACCTGGCCCTGCTTTTTCCCTTTTTTCTTCTTGGTGAATTCAGTTTCCCTTCAACATTCAGATTAGGCATTACTTCTACCAAGAAGCTTTCCCTCACATTCTCAGCTTGGGTAAGGTGCCCCTCCTCTGATATTCTGCAGGTTCTGTTTCTTCCTCTGCATATTGCACCTGCTAGCATGCCAAGCACATAGTAGGAACTCAATAAACATCAAACGCCCCACTTCATTAACGTGGATGGTATGAAACTGTTTATTGACACCAATCTATGGGCAGTTAATCAGACTGACTGGTTCTTCGTTTTCTTCTGCGATTTTCACATGTGAATAAAAGTAGATGGACTGAGAAGCAAGTTTGGTTTATCTGCTGTATCTCTAGCAAACCACATCTTTTTAATTTCATGCATCGATGGAATGATATGTCATGCCTGTTACAGTGCGACAGCGTGCTACCTTGTATAACTCAACATGCTGATGCAGCTGGGCATGTGAAATTATTCCAAGAGGGAGTCAGAACCAGGACATCAGAAATGGTATCAATTTTCCCAAGGTGGTGTTTCTTTACCCTTTGCCTGGGACCTCATCCACTGTGGGACCCAACCTGAACAACATTCCCACATTAGCTCATTGAAGGGCAATTATGCTTTTACTAGACACCAGGTACTAAGGAGCAAAATGCCTAAGGAGGAAAATTTTTCTTATGGGGACCAAATGGTCACTTATTCAGTCAACAGATATTCATTGAGGACCTCAATAATTGTTTGCACTATAATAAATGAGTGAATGAATGAAAGAGTAAAGTCTGTCTGCATTCTCCAGTCCAACTTCTGCCCTGCTACCAGATATGTTGTTCTAAAACCCACTGAGGTCACCCCCTCCATGGCATAAGCACTTGTGATGATACTCCATCTTCTACAGAATAAAATCCGAAGGTCTCAATTCAATGAAACATTCAAACGCTTTTACCATCTACCTTCAGTTCCTGCTATTGCCCATGCTCCTTTCTGGGCACAGCCCTGCCTCCTCTGATGTTCTCATTTATTGCTCTCTGCTAGATAGGCAATAATCTCTTGGAGGGTAATGTTCTTGAATTTGAGAGTTGACAAAATAAGTTCCCTTTGAACATCCAAAATCTACTGTCTCAGGCTGGATGAACATCTCCAGAGATGGTGAAGATGTGAGAGCTTCTCTTCTGGGCGAGCCGGGGGCCCTAAGCTCTGACACAACCTGAGATTCCCAGGATCTGGGCTTTTGTTTGGGAGTGGGAATGAGCTGGAATAGCTCAGCATAGAATTGGAAGGATATTGCATGAAACTGAGCCAGTCCCTGCATGCTACTTCTGAGAAGGCTGAGACCTGGAACAGTTAGTGCCTTGTCTGAGGTCATGGGGTTTAATGGCCACAAGAACACTAATCCCAGGGTAGGCCTTTCCCCAGTCCATCGGGCTGATATCTGACTCCCTCATGGAAGGTACCCCTTGAGGCCACTCGTCAGCCTGAGGTCAGCCATGTTCTTCTCGAGGCAGGTCACCTGTCAACTCCTCCTCCCAGCTCTGAGGTGGTGGATTTTTCCTGAAAACTTGAGTGCTCTTCTGCCTAGCTGCTGCTGGAATCCCTGAAGCTCGACAAAGCGCTCTCTGCTGGCTAGAGCTGGGGATGAAAGCCATAAATATTAGCTCAGGCAACGAATGACTGACTCAGGGAATAAATATTTGGTTTTTTCTCAGAGGTTACGCTGTGGTATTGGTTAAGAGGCATAGCCTACTGTTGGCTTCGGATAAAATTGCTACTGAATATCTGATGTCTATCGGTCTCTGTACATGCTGTTGTTAAGGTCAAATATCAATATAAATCCTGTGCTGAGAACACCTGCATGTGTTGTACCCCGCTCAGTAATGAAGCTCTCAACCCGTTTTGAGGTAACACATCTTGGGTGTCCTATTTCTCTAAGTCACACCCCGGAAGAACAATCAGTCAGATTTGAAAAGTGATCAGCCCTAGTCCCAGGAACAAAACCTCGTGCTTCAGTTTCTGAGGCAAATTCCTATCTTCTGTCCTACAACTTGACCACATTCATAGCATATAATGCAAAACCTTCCCTGATAGGCACTGGGGATGGGGGGGAGGGGAGGTAAATCTGTGGACTCTGGAACCAAGCAACGAAGCCTCGAATCCCAGCTCAGCCACTCACCTGCTGTGTGACCTTTGACAAGTGACTTAAATTCTCCGTGTCACCGCTTCCTCTGTAACATGGGATCATAATAACAACTGTTTCCTGGGGTGACTATATGGACTAAATGAATCAAAATAGAGTAAGTGCGTGGAACTGCGCCGACAACTTAGCAAGTAGTATATATGTATTAGCTAAGGACGTCATCATCATCACCATCACTGTTATTATCATCACTATTATTATTCCTCTCAAAAGACAACCACCAACTGGCTAGACAGCAGTGGTCTCATAGAGCACAGGCTTCATAACCAAACAGTCTTAAGTTCAAATCCCAGCGTTGGTGGTTACTCGTGGGGAAGGCCTTTGACAAGTTAATCGACCACTTTGGGCCTCTGCTTCCTCATCCTTAAAGCGGGACCAGCATTTTTGACCTCGGTGTCACTGTATGAGATGACATAGCTCATGTGGTGCTAGAACATGCAGGCCACCCACAAATGGTAGTTACCCTCCCTTCATCCCAGGCCCAGTCTCCTTGTACACATCAGAGCCTGGAGATTCATCCACCCAAGAGTTATGGAGTTACTGTTCTGCACTGGGCACCATGTTGCATGCTGGGGATATGAAGATTAATCATATGCTTGGACCTCAGGGGGCTCCCAGTCTCATCCAGATCCTGTTTGATTCTCTATTTCTTGCCTAGAAACACAGGGTGTGTTCTCCTTTCTTCCATAGGTACATCACCTGCTTCTCTTCCAGAACGCCCAGCTTGCTTTCTGTATGAAGACCCTCACGCTTCCTTTCCAGGGTCCGTGTGTCATCTCCACCTCCTCTCTTGCTCGAGTCCCACCTCTTACTCACCACCTTTTCTTCCAACTCAGGTTTAGAATCCCCACTTGATTAAAGAACACTGTGTTTCTTATATGTCAATATATCTCAATAAAGCTGGAAAAACGTCGTTCTCTTTTTAAAAATTTTTCTGGCAGAATTTTCTTCATTCTATGTGGAAAGTATAGAGAATTCTTTCTCTCCTCTTCTCCTGGGAGCCCTCTGTCTCAGCACCTCCAAAACCTACCTATTTTCCAAGATCTAGTTTGAAAAAAAGAATGCAAATATTATGTTAATGGCTTCTATGTATTGATTATATGCTGAAATGATGTAGGTATCCTGGGCTATGTCAAATATATTATTAAAATTAATTTCACCAGTTTCTTCTTACTTTTTAAACGTGGCTGCAAGAAAAGATAAACTTACATCTGTGGCTTGCATTGTTTCAATTGGACAGTGCTGGTCTGGGATAATATCAGCAACGTTTTTAAATAAGAACTTTACTTGAATGACTAAATAATCCTTTGAGAGTGACAGCTTTTAGCCTGTGACCATCCTTCTGGATTTGTCTAAGAAAGTCCCAGTTTATGTTTACTGTTCAGCTATAAATTATTAGTCATGTCCCCTTTCATTATCAAAAGAGTCTTGGTTCAAATGATAAATTACATGGTGACCCTACTTAAAAAAGATACACCCGGAGCTCTTAGGTTACTCTGCAGATCCTTCTCTCTGAAGAACCCTTACCCAATGCGGCTATGTCCAGACTAACCCTCTTTTCTGTGGTCCTCACTGCTATCTGCCTGCTGTATCAGCATTCCCTTTAGCAAGAAAAGACACTTCCTACTTGGATTCTCAACTAAAAACAGTCCTCCCTTGCTAATTACCATGGCCAGCATGATACTTACTGACCAGCAGTGTGGAATATTTCCCTGGGGGTGGCAGATGGGGAGAAGCTATCTTGAGTTCACAGGCATTATCCTTTAATTAGCTCATGTTGCATTTTGTGTAGATTATATATGCAAACTACAAAAACGTTCAGATACACACTCTCCCCACTTTTGGCCATTCCACTTTCCAATTCCGCCACACGAGAGAAGCCTGGTGTTAGGGACAAGATTTAGCCCTTGCTGAACCTCAGCTGCCTCATCTGTCAAGCGGATTTGAGGATAACCCTCTACCTCATAGAAACTGTGAAAATTTAATAAGATCACAGTTATTAAGTCCCCATCAGAATATCGCCATATAACAGAGGCTCAGTTAACATTTTCTCTATGGCCCTTTCCTCAATGCAAACTCATTCTCTGAAACACAGGAAATGGGTGACATAAACTCTTGGTTTTTTTGTTTGTTTGTTTTTGGTTTTTTGTGATGGTACAATAACACTCATTTTATTGATTTGACTTTGATTTGATTTTCTAACACTGTGCTTTGTGATTGACTCTTTTTAAAAAATTTTTATTTTATATGGGAGCATAGTTGATTAACAATGTTGTATTAGTTTCAGGTGTACAGCAAAGTGATTCAGTTATACCTATACATGTATCTATTCTTTTTCAAGTTCTTTTCCCATTTAGGTTATTACAGAATATTGAGTAGAGTTGCCTGTGTCATACATTAGGTCCTTGTTGGTTACCTATTTTAAATATAGCAGTGTGTACATGTCAGTCCCAAACTCTCAATCTATCCCTCACCCCCTCCCCCGCCCCCCCCACCCAAACTCTTGGTTTTTTCATTTATGATAGAAAGGCTGTTGGTAACCTGGAGAGCTGCCTAAGGAATGTGTCCCTTTTGGTCATCTGCGCCTCCTAAATGGTTGTGAAAGTTTTATTTAAACCTGTAATGGGAAAGGGAGAAATTCACTCGAATGCATAACCTGTCACTACCATCATCGCTGTGACAAATGGACATCTGACAGTGTAGGTCCTGCCAATTAGCGTGCTGCTTATTGCCTCTACTTTTGATAAACATCAGTCATTACAGAGGTTGGAGAAGCTGTGTTTCCCAATCGTTTCCCAGGGTGCTTCTTTTTTTCATTTTCCTCTCTTGCTTCTTGAGTGTACCTTCTGGCACCAACCATACATGCTGGCTGCATCATTAAGTGCTAAGACTTTACATCTTAATTCTGTGTGAGAGGTTTTCTCTGGGGGCCATGGTGCATCTGTGGAAAAAGAATTTCAGTGTACAATGGAGGTGATATGTTGGACGATGTTGATGACATATTTAAGGAAACAGCTGTCCAGAAGCTATTTTGCGTATGTGTGGGTGGATGGGTGGGTGAGCAGGAGGGAGAGGAAGAGGTTTGCTTTGGTGGCACACAGGCTAAGGTGGGATGTCTTGCCTTGGCTTAGAGGTCTGCTAAGGAAAAGCCTTGAAGTTCTTAACTCCAGCAGGAAAGAACACGGATTTAGCAGGTGGGATAATTTGTTCAACGTGTATTCTCTTTCTACCTGGGAGGCTCATAAGTTATCAGGTAATGTTATCACCAACTCCCACTTTCTTCTGCATGCTTCTTAATATTATTTAATACTCTTTTCGACAGAATGGGGACTAACCCAGGATGAAATTATGGCTTAATTTTTTAATGTAATTCCTTGTGAAACAAAAAGATGTCTGTGTTCCATAGCTGGGTAGATGTATGGCAAAATAGGGGAAAGGCAAGCTGTGTAACATTAGGACCAGTTTCTATAGCAACAAAACTGTCAGCCATCCTTTTGGCTGATCCTATTAATCTGGAGTAGAAGCAATGATACTGACACATTCGAAATGTATTTAAACCAGAAGGTGAAAATATAACCCAGCTGTAGATTGAAAATAGAGGTAGAATTAGGCGGCAACAGGATACAACTGAAACACATAGGATGTAAGGGAAAGCGAGGAGTTCTCAAGTACAGCCTCTGCATTTTTAAAATTTATTTTTTAATGATTAAGCTTTTCACCGGAAGTTATTCCAAATAGTCTTGCACCCAAGTATAAAAAAGACGGGTAAAGATCCCAGCAGTCTCTGTTATCCAGAGCAGGCCTGTCTTTTCCGTAGCATTGGCTCAGAGTAAACCCTTGCAATTAATTGTTTTGAAGATGGTGAAATTTGTATCTTTGAGAGCTGCTGACATTTGTGAACCTTCCAAGAAGGAAAGACTAGGTTTCTGAGAGAAGAAATCTGGCCTTTGGACCAGAACATGTGGTTGTGGTTTCTGCTCTTCTAACCACAAAAAGGGCTAGTGTGACACTTGTGAACAAACACCAGCATCTGTTAATGGAGGTGATGGTCCCAGCTCTGTGTACTTCGTGGAGCTACTCTGAGGATCAAATGAGATAATGGATGTGGAAGTACTGTGAAAGAAGTCTAAAGTGCCATAGGAGTGTGAAGAATTATTATTATTAGGGAACAGCCAAAGAAATACTCTGTCCTACAGAGCACCAGTAGCAGACAGAGTTGAGGAGGCGGGTTATAAACTCTGACTATCTGGGTCAGCAGCTTGAATTTTTTTTTTTTTTTCCAAAGGAGACTGTAAAGCTGCTATTCTGTGCTCTTTCCCTTTGGTGCCTCTTTTTACTTTCGAATTATTTGAATGGCTAAATCTTTTCCCACTTTGCAAAGCAGAATGACAGTCCCCAGGATATTTTGCTGCTGGAGCACAAAATAAATGGGGATGCAGATCCGTGGCCTTATGATGAAACACCATCTTTTCATCTTTATCTGGGAATTTCAGGCTCCTCAGGAAAGATGACCGCCTCTCGTTATGGCAAATGAATTTGCCAGCAAAGAAAGATATCTCTTAAGTTGTTCTTGGGGCTTCCTGTTTCCAAAAGCATCCAGGAAAATTAGCCCTATTTACTATTCTTGGCTTGGTAAAAACGGTTTTCCTTTCCTCACCCACTCCCCAAATGTCTGAAAATGATTGTGGAACAACAGAAGAGAATGGAGACAGAAACCAGCAAGGAAAATGAAAAGCTTATGTAACATTCGATTAACCAAGATATCTTCTGTAAAGAAATAGAATCTGATTTTTGAAATGAGTAGCAAAAGGTCTGGATATTTCTACCCCCTGTCTGGATACACTTTCTTACACTTCAGAAATAATTAACACTCTCAAAGCAAAGGAGTTGCTTTCAACGGTGCCTTGAAATAAACTGTTGTTTTTGTATGAACCGTGGCTGGGGATATGTCGCTGTCACCTTCAAGCCCTGCGTCGTGACTGATGACCTGGGAGGGTGTCCAAATCTCAGATTTTGTCTCCATCCATCAGTCACCAGTCAAATATGTATCTAGCACTATGCTAGGCTCATGGGGATAAAAGACAGGGAGGGTGAAGAGAAAGAAAGTAGAATTTTTTTTTTGATATTTACCAAATTTCAGGCACTGAGTTACTGTCTTTCAGTTCATTAAATTAAAAGAAAATGAACTTCATAGGCTTGTAGAACCAGAGAGGCTAGTTGATTAGTTAAGACAAACAGACTTTTTAATGAGTTTGTCTTTCAGCACTCAGCTCTTCTGTGAAGCTTTTCTAATTGCCCTGTTATGCTCCCAAAGCCCCCTTTGTAAAACAATATAAGGCAGTGAGGAGGGTTGGTTTAAGAGTCAGGTACAGGTTCAAGTTGAAGCTCCGTCCCATACTAGCTGGGTGACTTTGGGCAATTTCCGTGAGCTTCCGTGGCATCTTTTGTAAAATGAACAGCAGTAGATCCTAACACACAGGGTTTTATAAGGACTAAATAGAAAATGGATGTAAAGTGCTTAGCCGAATAGGTAGTATATATGAGAACCCAGTAAGTGCTAGCAATTGTGATTATTTTCATTTCTGTGAATATTATAGAATATGTTGAACTTTTTATTTAGCCCATAGGAAAAAGAAACATGTTTTACTACCAAGCGACAAGTATGAGAAACATCCTCAGGTCTCTGATGCTGAGCCCATCCTGCGGAGGCCTCTGAGGTGGGAGGGTGTTTAGGGACATAGGGGATGTCATAAATGTGCTGAGACTCAGGGTCGGGATGGGGCTCAGCAGTGGAGGGAGGATTGTACGTGTCTGTTGCACACATTCATTTGTGTTTTAAAACAGCACTTTTATATTTGACTCAATCCTTTCGCTATTTCCATTCCCAAGGGCCTTGCCCAAGCCTTGATATGTCCTGATCATTATTGTAACCCTCATCACACTCTAGTGTTTCAGTCTCTTTCTCTGATGATTAGCCTGTGATCGATAGAGAACAGAGATTGTATATAGTTATTCTTTTTAAAGAATTTATTATTTATTTATTTGGCTGTGTTGTATCTTCGTTGCTGCGCGCAGGCTTTCTCTAGTTGCGGCGAGTGGGGGCTACTCTTCATTGCGGTGCGCGGGCTTCCCGTTGCGGTGGCTCCTCTTGTTGTGGAGCACAGGCTCTAGGCACACGGGCTGTAGTAGTTGTGGCTCACGGGCTCAGTAGTTGTGGCTCGTGGGCTCTAGAGCACAGGCTCAGTAGTTGTGGCGCACGGGCTTAGTTGCTCTGCGGCACGTGGGATCTTCCCAGAACAGGGCTCGAACCCGTGTCCCCTGCATTGGCAGGTGGACTCTTAACCATTGCGCCACCAGGGAAGCCCCTATATTATTATTTTTTAGCTTGTTTATCTAAATATCAAGTACTGTTCCAGGGCTTTAAGAGGTATTTGTTTGATGGATAAATGGGTCAAGAAATGAACAAACAAATGAGTAAAAATTTTCATTAAAACTCGTGGTTACCAGTGGAGAGAGGGAAGCGGGGAGGGGCAAGTAAGAGTAGGGGATTAAGAGGTACAAACTACTATGTGTAAAATAAATAAGCTACAAGTATATATGATACAACACAGGGAATATATCCAATATTTTATAATAACTTTAATTTTTTAAAATTAATTTATTTTTGACTGCATTGGGTCTTTGTTGCTGCGTGCGGGCTTTTTTCTAGTTGCAGCAATCGGTGGCTACTCTTCATTGCGGTGCACAAGCTTCTCATTGCGGTGGCTTCTCCTGTTGCCGAGCACGGGCTCCAGGCCTGCAAGCTTCAGTAGTTGTGGCTCGCGGGCTCAGTAGTTGTGGTGCACGGGCTTAGTTGCTGCGTGGCATGTGGGATCTTCCCGGACCAGGGCTCGAACCCGTGTCCCCTGCATTGGCAGGCGGATTCTTAACCACTGTGCCACCAGGGAAGCCCTATTATAACTTTAAATGGAATGTAATCTATAAAAATATTGAATCACTATTGTACACCTGAAATTAATAAAATATTGTAACTCAACTATACTTCAATGAAAGATACATTCTAAGGAAGCATTTAAGCCCCCATATGACCATGTGATAATAACTAAGTATTACTGCGTATATGCTTTGAATTGGCCAGTTTGTAGGTAGACAGATGAATAGGGCATTGAGACCTGTTGTACTGAGGACTCTGTCCTTAGGTGAAGACTGACATTTTCCTCTTCTTGAAGAACACCTAGACTTAGATCCTCTGAGAGGGTGTTAAAAGAATCTCTCAAATTATACCAGTTCTATCAGGGATGAGTAGCAGGCCCCTTTGCAGCTCTAACCCTCATTTCTAATCCACACACTCAAATCAATAATTTTGAGTGGGCTGCCAGAAAAGCAGTGGCAGATCAAGTGTTGCCTGAGGAGCCCTTCACCCTCGACTGCCAAGAAGTGTGACCTTCTCCCTTGACTCTGGTAGCCAAAGCTGAAAGCCTGAGGCAGCTCCTCTTGAAAGGCCAGCACAGAAAATTCCTTCCAGAGCTGCAGGGTGGGGGGCTGGAGAGGGAGGACACTCGTGATGTCTGACCCTTCATGGGCAGCTGGTCATAGCTTGGACCAGACATCTAAAGCAATCAAAGGAATGTTTCTAGCATTATCTCTTTTCATTCCCAAACCGTCTCTTTCCGTTTCCACACCTGGACCAGGAATCCACACGTCCCCAACCTTCTGGATCTGTTCCTCCTCCCTTTGAATGACACATCCCAGTGCCCAGCCCTCTTGCATTCTGTTCTATTTTGTCTGCTCAGATGCCAATTACAAGTATAACAATGATAATAGCTAATATTTATTTAATACCTGTCATGTAGCTGGCACAACTTAAGTGCTTTACCTCTCTTTATTCATCTTATCTTCCCCACAAGCTAAGGAAACAGAGGCACAAGGTAAAACGTGATCAAAAGAGAGAAGTCAAGGTGTGGAAGCCCAGAATATGATGAGTTAGTTTATGAGGGGTGGGTCAGAAAAGGGTTAATAGAATTTGTGAGTGAATTTAATCTTGAGAGAGAAGGAATAAAATGGGAACAGGCCATGCCAGTGGTCAAGGGCATAGATGTGTAAAGCACACCTTGGTTTACTGGTCATGGTTAGCACAGTACCTGGTACATAACAGGCACTCAATAATCCTAGGCTGAAATGAATCAAATAACATGTTTGGGTGAACATTGCAAACATTGCAAAATGGAGCAGGAGACCAGAGGTGGGAGGGTTAGCCTGGTAGCAGTCGTTTTCAGGAAGAGTGGGCGGATGATGAAGCTTTCCATAAAAGCGAGAGCAAATTTTATGACTGCAACTCACAGATTTCTCATCATAATGAATTCTCCATTAAATGTCCTCCTAATCCACACTGGCTGATAGATGAACCCCTGAAACAGAAAGTTCCCAGCAAGATCTATGGGAGTAGCCACACATCAGAGGAGATGAATGCAGTTAGTCATCAGGAATTGCAGGAGTCAAAAGGAAGATGGGACCATTCGCCTGGACTCTGAAAGCGGAGAACAAATGAATCCGCCTGCTTGTGTTGTCAAAGGTTCTATTCATATTAGCCACCGCCTCGGTCGCTGATAGCTTAGCAGGCTTTGAAGAAAGAACATAACAGCTTAATGAAGGTGTTAGAGCGTGCCTGAGAGAGCACCACACTGGGGGTCCTGGAGTCTTTGAATGGCAGAGCTAGATGGCATCTTAGAGAGCATCTAGTCAAATGAAATCTTAAGGTAGATAATAAATAAAACAGGTGAAAGCAATAAATGGGATCCTCTGGCAGTTTAAATCTTCCTCATTTGGCAGACAGGCACTTTTCATTGTTTGTGGATTTCCCAGAGCACACCCATGTATGGAGAACACTGGTTTGGGTCCAGTACTCTTATTTTACCAGCAAGGGAAACATAGGCACAGAGCAGGGAAATGACTCCCTTGACGGAACCCAGACGGCCAATGGCAAAGTCTGAGCCCAGACAAGGATCTGGAAATCTTGACTCTGCTTTTCATCCACTGATAATGTTCTTTTGCTCAAGAAGTATTATTAAGCAGCTATTATGTAAAGGATACTGTCAGCCTGGACCATACATCGAAAGATCAAGTTCCTGTTCTTAAGAATTTCAGGGACAATTGCAGAGACAATTCTAATTCAGGGTGAAAAGTGTAAAACTAGGGTTATGTACATATTATGGTTTGCTTAGATATCACAAATTCAGAAGCTTCCAGGAGTCAAGCAGGTAACATGAATGAAACATGCTGAAAATAAGGGATGGTGGCAGTTGAGGGAACTGAAACATGAATGTCTGTTGAGTGCATTCGAATTTTGTTCTAATTTTAAAAGCTTAACTTGATAGAGAATATTTACCGAAAAAATAACCCCACAGTTAACATTATACTAAATGGTAAGAATCACAAAGCCTTACCACAAAGCTCAGGGACAAAGCAAGGATGTGCTTTCTCACTAATGTATTTCGGCATCATACTGGAAGTCCTAGTTAATTCAATAAGACAAGAAAAGGAAATAAAAGATACATAGATTGTGAAGGAAAAAATAAAACTGGCTTTCTTTGTAGATGACATGATTCTCTACGTAGAAAATCTGAAAGAATCAACAAAAAAATCTCCTGGAACTAATAAGCAATTATAACAAGTTTACAGGATACAAGATTAATTTACAAAAGTCAATCACTTTCTTATATGTCAGCAATGAACACATGGGATTTTAAATTAAAAACACAATACTATTTATATTATCATCCCCAAAGTAGAATACTTAGGTATAACAAAATATGTATAAGAGCTCTATAAGGAAAACTACAAAACTCTCATGAAAGAAGTGAAAGAACTAAACAACTAGATATTCCATGTTCATGAATAGGAAGGCTTACTATTGTCTAGCTGTCAGTTCTTCCAAACTTGATCTATAGATTCAATGGAATCCCAGCAAGTTATTTTTGCAGATGTTGACAAACTGATTCTAAAGTTTATAAGGAGAGGCAAAAGACCCAGAATAGCCAACACAATATTGAAAGAGGGAACAAAGCTGGAGGACTGACACTATTCAACCTCATGACTTAGTATACAGCTACAGTAATCAAGACAGAGTGGTACCGGTGGAAGAATAGACAATAGATTAACGGAACAGAACAGAGAGCCCAGAATTAGACCCATATAAATACAGTCAACTGATCTTTGACAAAGGAGCAAAAGCAATACAATAGAGAAAAGATAGTCTTCTCAACAAATGGTGCTGGAGCAACTGGACGTCCACATGCACAAAAATGAATCTCTACATAGACCTTATACTCTTCACAAATATTAACTCAAAATGGATCACAGACCTAAATGTAAAGTGAAAAATAGAAAACTCCTAGAAGATAACATAGGAGAAAATCTAGAGAACTTGGGTTTGGTAATGACCTTTCAGATACAGTGCCAAAGGTATGATACGTGAAAGAAAGAATTGATTAACTGGACTTCATTAAAATTAAAAATTGCTGCTCTCCAAAGACACTGTCAAGAGGATAAAAAGGCCACAAACAGGAAGAAAATATTTACAAATGACACATCTGATAAAGCACTGTTATCTAAAATAAACAAAGAACTCTTCAAACGAAACAATAAGAAAACAAACAACCCAGTTAAATGTGGGCCAAAGATTTTATCAGATACCTCAGCAAAGGAGATATACAGATGGCAAATAAATATGTGAAAATATAGATGCTCCACATTGTATGTCATCAGGGAACTGCAAATTAAAACAACAATGATATACCACCACATACCTATTAAATGGCCAAAATCTAGAACACATTTGACTACCTCAAGTACTAGTGCAGATGTGGAGCAACAGGGACTCTCATTCATTGCTAGTGGGAATACAAAATGGTACAACCTCTTTGAAATATAGTTGGATAGTTTCTTACAAAACGAAATATACTCTTACCATACCATCCAGCAATCACGCTCCTTGGAATTTACCCAAAGGAGCTGAAAACTTATGTCCACATAAGAATCTGCACACAGATGTTTATAGCAGCTTTATTCATAATTGCCCAAACTTGGAAGTGACCAAGGTATCCTTCAGTAGGTGAATGAATAAATAAACTGTGGTACATCCAGACAAGGGAATGTTATTTAGCACTAAAAAGAAATGAGCTTTCAAGCCATGAAAAGACATGCATATTACTGAGTGAAAGAAGCCAATCTGGAAAGGCTACATACTGTCTGATTCCAACTATATGACATTCTGGAAAAGGCAAAATATGGTAGTAGTAAAAAATTGGTGCTTGTCAGGGGTTAATGGGGAGGGAGGGATGAAGACATGGAGCACTAAGGATTTTTAGGGCAGTGAAACTACTCTGTATAATATTATAATAGTGGATACATGTATTTGTCCAAACTCATAGAATGTACAACATCAAGAGTGAACCTTAATATAAACTAAAGACTGTGGGCCTTAATGATGGGTCTATGTAGGTTCATCGTTTGTAACAAATGTATCACTCTGGTGGAGGGCTGGTTGGTAATGGTGAGGCTGTACGTTCGTAGGGGCAGGAGGGATATAGGAAATCTCTGTACCTTCTCAATTTTGCTGTGAACCTAAAATTCCTCTAAAAACTGAAGTCTATTTTTAAAAAATTGAAAACTGTACAATCAAAACAAAACCCATTTGCAATTGCTGGGCCACAAGATTTCCCTGGAGACCTCCCTTTACATTTTACAAAGATCTTTCATATAGTATAGCCTTAATTTAGAAAAACAAATTCATTTAACATAGCAACCTAGTCCATACATACACACATATAAATGAAACAAAAATTTTACAATACCATCCTCAGTCTTATGATATGTGAGCTATTCTCTATTCCATTCCATTCTATTCTATTTTATTCTATTCCAATTTTATTTTGTTTAAAAATAGTAGTTGTGATCCACTAAACTAATTTCCAGACCCACTAGTGATTCTTAAACCACAGTTTGAAAACCATTGCAACAGCATTGGAACCTCACACTACCCTGTGAGCAAGTGGTTACTGTTTTTCCCATTTTATTCTTGAGAAAACGGACTCTCAGAGATTAAGTGATTTGCCTGCCCTTGTACAATGGCAGACGCAGACTGGAGACTCTCCTGGTGTCCCAACCATGTGGTTCTTTAAGGAAACTACGTTGCCTTCTAGAGAACGCTGATAAGGCTGGGTTCCAACTCTGTCTCAAATCTTTATTTTTGCATTGCCCCTGTATTTATCACTTGTTCCCATTAATTTGCTGGATTTGCTTCTTCTTGGACAATCAACACGGAATAGATTTTCAAGATGGGAATGGATTCAAATATGGACTTGACAGCTCATACACGATCTTTACTGAGCCCTGTATGTATGCAGTTTGAGAAAGCCCTGCAAGCCACTTTCCTGATGTTTTCATACCATTTCCTGATCTCAAGCATCTAGCAAACGAGTGTATGTTTTTCTAGAAATTTCAAGCCCCACATGTAAACCCTGAGGGCGCCTGTTTTCCTGCAGGTTTAATAAGGCCAGAGCCATAACTGTAAATGTTTAAAAACTTGATGTGTGGCCAGATGGATTCATTATAGACCATATCTGTAGTTAGACTCTTTATTTTCCAGTTCGGTGCTGGTAATGTCACATAGGAAGACACACATTGTTCAGGATCAGACCCGCAACAGATGCCAGAGGTAGAGCGTTCATTTTTGTCCTTGCCTCCGATTTTCCTAATAGTTCTTCTTATTTAGGCTTGCCCGGACTGAGATGGGAGCCTGATGAAAAAACAATAGATATAAATTGTGCTTCGGTCATTGGCTGTTTATCTTAGGAAAAGAAACTTGTTTCCAGGCTGCCTGATAATTGGACATCCAAAAAGTTCCCTAACGTGGAGAGAGACCAGACTGTTGATTTTCTTTTATTAGAAGAGGCTGCTGATACTTTCATTTTCCCCAAGTTGTGGGTTTCTTTATTGAGTATGACAACCGCTACCTCAATAGTCTATGAATTCTTAAGGCTTTGACACAATAAATTCTCATACTTGATTCTATAAAGCGGGTGGAGAGCTGGTGGGGTTGCCAGGGGAGGGGATCAAACCCATGGGGAGAAACTAGAGTCCTCTTCATTCAGTTATTCATCCACTGGTTGATTCAATAAACATTTACTGAACACTTTTCATCTAGCCAGTTCTCACTTCAGCCCAAGCACCAGCTCTCCTAAAAAGTCTCCTATGAACGAAGCCTGATTTAGATGCCCTGGCTCTGTGTTCCCACGGGATAGAGCAATGAAAGCACTTGGCACGTTGTAGGATAATTGCTAGATGTACACATCTGCCTGTCCCTCTGCTGTGAGCTCCTTGGAGGCAGGGACTGTGTCTTCATTTGTCTTTCTGTCCCAGGACTGTGCAGTGTTTACCACATAGAAAGGTCTTGATATTTGAGGTGTTTGAGAATGTGAGGATGAATGACTCCTTGCTCTGAGGAGTCGGACACATACCCTGATTAGCATCTAGCCTTTCAATCCAAAAAATATCCAAGTGTTCTATATTGGTCTTTAAGAATTTGTCCTCATTTTCCATTCCTTAATTATTAAGAGTAAAGAAAGGCTTCCCTTCCATTATTTCATTTGAGCATAATTCTTTTCTCTTTGCACTCTCTCAATGCTATCTCAAGTGTTTTCCTACCAGATCTGTATGTTACAGGTGCATATAAACATGTCAATGTGTAGAATATACAATGCTATACATGATATTACATAGATATGTATATGTGTATGTCTAGGTGGGTGAGTGTATAAATATACAAAATGCCTTCATACATGTAGTATGTGATATGATCCTTTAAAAGACCGAGCCTTATGTGCGTGGTGGTAGTACAGATAGCACCGCCCAGCAGAAGTTGGAACAATCCATGTAGATTAACTCAGTATGTGACCATGAACAGGAATCCACGTCCTCTCTGAACCTCTGTTTCTTCATCTGTTTCTTCATTACAAGAGTTTCCATACCTCCCTCTAAGGAGTCGGTGTGAGTCTCAGATAGTGGATGGGAAAACCCTTTGCAGGTTAAATCAGTATAAATGATCGGAAAATGCCAATGAGTCGTATTTGTAAGATTGGGTTTGATAATGCTGTTTACTGTTTGGGAACATGAATGAGAAAAAAATGCACTTTCAAAGGTTCCTGGCATCAGGCAGAGAGGTTCTGAGAGCAATGCTGGCACTGCTGGTGCATTTTCCTTTGAGTGATGAACATATTCCCACTAGTTTGGCAGCTGCAGAACCCTCTTGTAAAATTCCTTGGTATCTATTCCCTTTCTTTCCCTCCCCCACCTCTAACCTTCCCCCTCCTTCCCCTGCTCTGTGTCCGGCCCTGTCAATAGTCACAACTGTATGGCTTGGGTTACCTAGAGCATCCATTTTTCCACCCATCCACTGATTCAATTCATCCTTTCAACACATATCCACTTTGTACCTACTATGGGCTGGACCCAGTGTGAGGCACTAGGGACAGAGTGGGGAATAGATGGTGCCCATGACAGTAAGGACTTTGTGGTAGGCTGACTAACAGTTCCTGAAGATATCCAGGTCCTAATTCCTAGAACCTGTGAGTGTCACCTTATATGGTGAAAGGACTTTGCAGATATGATTAAGAATCTTGAGCTAGGAAGACTACCTCTGTCTTTATAAGGGGGAGACAGAGGGAGATTTGACAACAGAAAAGGAGAAGGCAATATGACCATGGAAGCAGAGATTGCAGTGATGCAACCACAAGCCAAAGCATGCCAGCAGCCCCTAGAAGCCAGAAGAGGCAAGAAATGGATTCTCCCCGGGAGCCTCCACAAGGAACTAGTCCTCCTGGCACCTTTACTGTAGCCCTGTAAGGCTCAGTTCACATTTCTGGCCTACAGAGCTATAGGAGAATAAATTTATTTTGCTTAGACACTAGGTTTGTGGTAATTTGTTATAGTTTTTGTTATATAGTTTCCTAGGGAATAGGAAACTAATGCAGACCTCAAACTCTAGTTGTAAGTGGGAAATTGCCACTAAATAAGATAAATACTACTTTTAGGGAAGTACAGGCTTCTTCTTCTTTGAGACACAAAGTGGGAACTTATCCAAGAATTGGGGTGTGAGGGAAGTCTTCTCGGAGGAAGTGACATTTCAGCTGCAGCCTGAAAGATGAGCATGAGGTACTAATCAGATGAGGGAGGCGAGGACAGGTCAGGCGATTGCAGGAAGAGCAAACTGCACGTGCAGAGTGTGCCTTCCCACCTCCCGCTATATGTCTGGCACAGGCTAGTTCCTTTGCCCTTTTCCTTCCCAACGTCCCAACCTATTCCACACACAAATACATACACACACATCACACATGCACATTTCCTAATTTTTCCAGTTGGCAAATTTCTATTCACTATTCAATATTGTTCCAGTGTCCCCTCTCCCATGTGATCCTCCTACCTTCTCTGGAGAGTGCAACAGCAGGCCCTCTTAAGGAGGCCCCATTCCCGTTTACCGAAGCTCTGAAATCATAGAAGCGATGTGTTAGGAAAATCCCTGAGCAGAATTCAGTGGTGGGCCTTGCTACTACCTTTTTCTCCCTCTCCTCCCTGGGACTCTAAAAGGCCCAGGAGTGGGGAGGGAAGCCTTCAGCAGACAGAACCTTTTGGCAGAGACAGCTGGGTTGGGAACCCATCAAGAAAGGTTTCACGGTCTCCCAGCAGATCCCCTTAGGCTGGTGAGTTAAGGTCCTTGGTACAGATGTCCTGCAGCGGGAAATTCGAAAGCCCCAATAAACCCCTCCTGATTAACTGGTTCTTCCACGTCTGGGGACATTTTAGTCCTGGGTGCTTTGTGATCCTGTAAGGAGGAGAGGCACATGGGAAATACAGAGGTTCTGCTTGTATCTGACACCTAAGGGTAAGAAATCAGGCTAATTATCTCTCTCTCCTTCCTTCCTTCCACCTAGAATGAAAGCAAACAACTGTGTGATCAAGGAAGATTCCCTCCTTCCCCTCCCTCCCCTCCCTCCTTCCTCCCTCCCTCCTCCCTCCCTCCCTCCCTCCCTCCCTTCCTTCCTTCCTTCTTTCCTTCCTTCCTTCCTTCCTCTCTTTCTTCGTTTTTCAACTGGTTGCTATGGTGTCACGTAGGGAGGACCCATTTGCCACTCTGAGTGCTTTGTACCAGGAGGCGACTGTCAGTCCTCAATTAATTATTCATGTTTTCATTAGGAAAAATAATGAGAAACAGTTGAAATGACAGGTCCCTAAAATTACTGGAAACCCTAAAATATTCATTTATTCTTGGATTAGCAAACTTTTTAAGGTAGAGGGAGCACTAATTTTGAAGACAGATCTCAGTTTGAATCCTAGCAGCCACTTACCAGCTATTTCTGTTGTGGTGTGACATTCACTTTACCTCTTTGAGTATCAGTTTTCCCACCTGTAAAATGGGAATAATGATACCTGCCTCTTAGGGACGCCTAAAGATTACAGATAATGAAGCTAAAACACTTAATACAGTACCAAGTACAGCAATACTTGGCTTAGAGTAGCTGTTCAATAAATAGTATCTTGTAATGATAGGGAAGCTGAAATGGACAAAATACTCTTCTGGTGAGGTTTAACTCAGTTTACAGCCAGTCATCCTGTTGGTCTTGAATGATGTTTTTCTGCTCTTGGGTAGAGAAACGTTTGAGTATTTAGAAATGGAATTGCCAAGCTGCAAATGGCCAGGTTATCTCTATGGAGAATGTGTTCGTCGTAGTTGTTTATTTAGATGGCATTATGTTGCATTTACCGAATGCCCCTCTGTTCATAGATTCGTATTTTCAGTTTATGTTATTTTATTGGGTGTTTTTAGCCAATAAAAAAAGGCTGCAAGTCTGTGAAGTGGCTCTGGTCCTGGGGAACACTAACCCTATGTTTTATTACTTTTGTTGGGGAACAGAGAAATTACACCATATCCTAAAGCTCACGCAAACATTTGAGTAGCAGTCTGGTTCACAGGCAACTGAGTTCAGGAAAGAATAAATGACAAGAAACCTCCTCATGTTACATGATTTGGCATAAATGATTCTATGACTTCTTTGTCGCTAAATAATTGGAGTCGAATCAAAAGAGAGAATGCATGTGAAAGCATTTTGAAAACTAAAGTTTTCATTGTAATGGATCATTATTATTCTAATTACTACTAATATGAAGAACCTAATATAGCATGAACCAATTATCAAGATAAGAGTATTTCTGAAGTTGTGAACACTGGGTACCCGTTTGGTATTTGGTTTTATACTGTTTTGCTTTGTTCTCTAATTGTTTCATGCATTTTAATCTTCCCCCTCTACCCCAAATAAATTATAAGCATCTGTAGAAGCATTTAGTCATTCAGTACAACTCATTATTTCAAAATCATTTACTGAATGCTCACCATGTGCCAGGCATAGCGCTGAGTACTACAGCCAAATCAGTGAATAAGATGCTTTTCCTACCCTCAATGAGCTTTCTCCCCGATGGAGAATATAATCAAGGCGTGTCTAGAAGACAGGGTGCTGAGTGCCCTGACTTGGGGATTTCAGAGCAGGAAGGGTGGGCCAGGGCTGGAAGGATGAGGCTACAGTTAATCAGGTGAACAAAAATGAGAGCAACTCCAAGTGGTAAAAGTGGCATGTGGAAATGCTCTGATGTGTGTGTGTGTGTGTGTGTATGAGAGGAGAGAGAAAACACACGATACATTTGTGAAGCTGCAGTAATTCGCTATGGCAGATATAATAAGTGGAGGTAGGGGCACTGTTGGAGATGAGGCTAAAGAAGTTTCAATCATGTTACTGCACAAGAAGACACCCCAAAACTATGTGCTAGAAACAAAAAGCCATTGAGTTGCTCATGATTCCTCAGTTTGTCTCTGCTTCAGTTGGTGTTGGTCACCGTTTGGTCTGCATGTTCTAGGACTTTATATCAGTGGAATCATACAGTATGTATCCTTTTTCAGTCTGGCTTATTTAACTCAGCATACTTATTTTGAGATTCATCCAAGCTGTTGCATGTATCAATAGTTCATTTTTATTGCTGAGTAGTATTCCACTGTATGGGCACAACGATTTGTTCACTCACTTGTTGATGGATATATAGGTTGTTTGCAATTTTTGGATATTACTAATAAAGCTGCTACAAACATTCATGTAAAAGAAGGCATAGAGCATCACTTCTGTCGCATTCTATTTGTCACACAGGTTAGAGGGCCCTCCCAGAGTCAAGGTAGAGGGCAGTAAACTTCGGGACGATCAGGATGCTCTACAGGGACAGGAGGAATGGTTAGTGCCTCTGGCTGCAGACAGTCTACAGAACAATGAGTATGCCATGCCATGGAGAGCTTGGCTTTATCCAGAAGCTTGTGGTTCAACCACTAAAGGAGCTTCTCACTAGGGAAAAAAAAAGAGGTCATGTATTTTTCAGAAAGCTGACTCCTGAAAGCAATTTGGAGCATGGATTGGAGAAGATGGGGCCAGCAGCAGAGAGGCAGGTTAAGAGCTGATAGCAGGGTGTAGGGAGAAATAATGATTGCCTAGACTAGGATGATGGTAGTCAGTATGGTAGGGGAGAAAAGGGAGAGACTCATTCATTTATGCATTCAACAAACATTTATTGAATGACTCCTACATGCAGGTCTGTTGAGAATGCAGCAAGAAACGAAACAACTCCCTCCAAGAATTTATTGTCCTCCTGGAATTGAGATGGGAGTGGGGGGAAACAGAAACAAGTCAAGTATGTGAAACATGTTTTAAGGAAAAAATATAAAGGAGGGAAGGGAGGGGGGATATATTAAGGAATATGTGTTCATTTATGGTAAGGTACCCAGAGAATGGTTTACCAAATAAGGAGCTAAAGGACATGGGACCTCTGGGGGAAGAATATTCCAGGACAGTGGAAGAGCAAGGACAAAGGCCTTGCATTTATGTCTTGGGGTTACTGCAACAAAGTGCCATGAACCGGGTGGCTTAAACAGTGGAAATTTATTGTCTCTCAATTCTGGAGGCAAGAAGTCTGAGATCCAGGTGTTTGTAGGGTTGGTTCCTTGCAAGAGTCATGAGGAAAGGATCTATTCCAGGCCTCTCTCCTAGCTTCTGGTGGTTTTCTGGCAATCTTTGGGATTCTTTGGCTTATAGACACATCACTTAAGTCTGTCCCTTCATCTTCACATGGTTTCCTGGTGTGCATGTTGCTGTGTCCAAATGTCCTCTTTTATAAAGACACCAGTCTTACTGGATTAAGACCCACCATATGACCTCATTTAAACTTGACTACCTCTGTAAAGACCCTATTTCCAAATAAGGTCATAGTCTGAGGTACTGGGGGTTAGGACTCCAACATATCTTTTTGGGGGGAGACACAATTCAACCTATAACAGGCCCCAAAGCATGAGTAGGTCAGACAGAGGAAATCTAAGGAGACGGTGTGAGCAGAGGAATGAAGGAATCCTAGGGGATGAGGTCAGAGAGATAACAGGGCCCAGATCAAGTAGGGCCTTTAGATTTATAGGAAGAATGTCAGCTTTTCGTCTGTGTGAAACAGGAAGCTATGGGATTGTTAGGGCAAAGGAACAAGAGAACTCACCTTGATTTTCTAGGTTTTCAATAGCTAATATGTTAGGAATAGACTGAAAGGGCAAGGGAAAATGAAAAGACAGAAGATGAGTTAGTAATCTGAGGGATTGAGATAATGGTAGTAGGACCAGAGGAACAACAGTAGAATTGGAGAGAAATGGTCAGATTCTGGATCTAAGGATTCCCTGATGAATCAGATGAGGGACTGGTATCAAGGATGATTGCAAGGTTTGGAGCCTGAGCAATGGATGGCCGGAGTTGTCATGAACTCCAGGTTTACAGTTATGTATCAAGAGCTCAGTTGAGGACGTGTGAAGTTTGAGATGTGGCTTGAATATCCAACTGGAGAAGTCAAGTACATCGTTGGATATGCAAAGCTGTAGTTCCAGAAGCAGTTTGAACTGGAGATAGAAATTCAGAAGTCATCAGTACATGAATCATACTTTAAAACATTAAACACAGTGGTGTCTTTAGCCATCAGTTACCTTCTCTGAGTTTTTTTTTTTATATACATTCTCTGAGTTTTTTATGCAAAATAAGAATCATAACCCTTCGCTCACACCATGATAGTGAGGACCAACTGAAATCCAAATATGAAGGATTAGTATAAAGGCTTCAATAAATGCCCATTATATGAGTTGGTTTTAAACTAGTGAAATCTTCCCCGATGTTCATAGCAGCACTATTTACAATAGCCAGGACATGGAAGCAACACAAATGTCCATCAACAGACAAATGGATAAAGAAGATGTGGTACATATATACAATGGAACATTACTCAGCCATAAAAAGGAATGAAATTGAGTTATTTGTAGTGAGGTGGATGGACCTAGAGAGTGTCAAACGGAGTGAAGTAAGTCAGAAAGAGAAAAACAAATATCATATATTAATGCATATATGTGGAATCTAGAAAAATGGTATAGATGATCTTATTTGCAAAGCAGAAATAGAAACACAGATGTAGAGAACAAATGTACGGATACCAAGGGGAAAAGGGGGTGAGGATGGGAGGAATTGCGAGATTGGGATTGACATAGATACACTAGTGATACTATGTATAAAATAGACAACCAATGAGAACATACGGTATAGCATAGGGGACTCTACGCAATGCTCTGTGGTGACCTAAATGGGAAGGAAATCCAATAAAGAGGGGATCTATGTATACGTATAGCTGATTCAGCTTTCTGTGCGGTAGAAAAGAGCACAACATGTAAAGCAAGTATACTCCAATAAAAATTAATTAAAAAAAAAACCAAAACAAAGTAAAATAAATTAGTGAAATCTTGGTGACTGCCTTCTGAATTTTTGTCTCTTGCGGCTCCCTCCTAATGGCTGCGTTTGGTTCCCAAACACCTTGAGCTATTTATATATTTCCAAAGGAAAACCCATGCCTCCTGCAGATGGATATAGCAGCCTCATATTACTCGCCTATCCAGGGTTCAGAAGTGGTTCAGAGAAAGTCCGCAGCGGCATGCAGAGGGTTAATCCTGAACCAGTGGGGATGAACAAACCAGGAGCCCAGCTACATCTCAATACTGCGGGCTGCCTTAGGGATCATCATGTACTAAAGCCCAAGATAAAAAAGCCTGACAAAGATTATTGACGGTTTACCTTTTAATGAGCAGCTGGGATTGATTCTGTTCTCCTCTGGGATGGCTTTCTCTGTCCTTCCTGCACCCGAGAGGCTATGGGGAACGTCAACAACAACAAAAGACACATCTCCAATTTGAATGATTGCAAGAATCTGCTTTCTAGCAAATAAAGTTTCTATGAGTGAGAAATGGCTCACTGCTTTCAAAATAGATATATTTAGAATTGCTATGATTATCCCGATTATTGTGAGGTATCCCTGGTACACTGGATTATTTTCAAAGAGGCTGGTTGCCTCTAATTGGATATTCCACGCAGTTTCCCTCTGGGTGGGTCAGCAGTGTTAACTCTTAATCATCCAAGGCAATTAAATGCACATGGTTCTAGCCTGGGTACCAAAGGCTGCTGAATTGTTAACATAGTTATAATGGGAGAGCCAGCTGTCAGGATGCTGTTCAGGAGGAAGAAGCTGGCAGCCAGTTGTGTGAGCTTTTGCACATCTGTTTTGAGAAAGGGAAATCATACCTCTGCAGATGGCAATGGACAACAGTCCTGGAGATACTGACCTGCAGGCATCTCCCAGTGAGCTGCTCTCTGGATCTAATTCCTCCCTTTGCGTGGGGCCAGAGCTCTACCTCGGCCTCTGAGTACTTTGTTGAGCTTAGAGTAAGGCCTTAGGTCACCTTTGGGGTGTAAATGATGGCTACTGGAAGTAGTCTACTGTAGGAAGAACAAAAGAGGAAAAGTAGGAATTTTGAGATAATCTTTTGGACAATTGGAGTATGTCATGACCCTGAAAAAACCAACAATTAAGTCTGTACTGGCTTTACAACCTTGAACCTCCCAGCATTCCTGATCGTCATCCCTGCACCCCCATTCCTGATCCATTGTAGAAAGGAGATGTGGCTATCTGTAATACATGTTTCATGATAATTATTTTCTATGATCTCAAACCAACTAGGATAGTGTTTCAGACTTTTTATTGGGACCCAATAAAAAAATAAGAAATATTAAAATTTTACATTTTGACTCAGTACATATGCACATAACCAAACCAAAGTTTCACAGAATGATAATTACCTTTTTTTCTTGTTTAACATGCAGTGCACTGTGACAGAACCCATCCTGTACCTTTTTTTAAAGCTTTGGCCATGACAACTTGATTTCATAGCCTACTAATGAATTTTAATGCATAGTTTGAAAAAAAAAAACTGAGCTAATGGAAGAAGCAAAGAGGTCTCTGACCTCTGAGTCTTAAGGATCAATGAAGATGTGGATGGAGAAGGCTGCTTCAAGAAAAAACAGAGCCAAGACAGGTAGAGATACATAAGGCCCTTTTTTCTGTAGCCTTTTCCAAGATCTAGTGTTAGTCTGGGGACCAAATCTAATGCAGTAAAACTGACATTGAAGGGGTTACAAGATTTCACTGTGGGCTCTTAATTTTGGCCAGACTTGTTTCTGTGATCTTGATGTTCCCGGATCATCTAACAACTGTTTAAATCCTAGAGCTGGTATCAGAGAGCACTGGATATTTCTTGTTGGCCCCTCCAGAGCTGCAGTCTACCTTTCCCCCCTGCTCCGTACCAGGGAGATTGCATCAACTGACATTGTCTGCCCTCTGGCTTCTGTCGGGTTTCTCTACTGATAGGTACAAGCAGGGGAAAGGAACGTAGGCGAAAGAGATCAGAACCTTTCTTTCACGAACAGCTCCCTCCTTCCCAAGCTACAGGTTGATACCTGCTGTGTTTTCTCGACCTAAGGCCCCAGCTCACTCCTAGAGTTACGGCCACTGCTGCAATCCTTTCTCTAGGTTATACCAATTGCTACCTTCCTTTGTCCTTGAGGATTATGGGTGCAGTTCAGTACTATTTACAAGGACTCGTGCAGCACCCTGGTAAACTGTACCTTCTTTACATTCTCCTTAACCATCCGTCTGTGCCATCAGTTTCATGGAGGGTCCAGTGGTGGGCAACTTAGGCATTCCTTTAAGGAAGGATGTACTGCCTGGCTGTGTGGAGTGAGGTCAGCAGGCAACCTCCGGCTGTCAGCTCCTGCCTCAGCTGCAGAGACCACCTTGTGAGGTCATGCTTTTCCTGGCAGCCTCATCTGGTACCTGAGAGAAGTAAGGAGGAAGGTATATACAGGCCAGGCACCTGGGCAGACAGTATTCACTCTAGAGCTCCCGCCGGGGTGGATAGGCTTCGCTGAGACCACTCATAGTTCAACTTTTCCCTCTGCCCAGTCCTGCTCTTTCCGCTTCCTTTTTAGCTCTTGTTCTCTATTTAAAATCTTATATCCTAACTGGGTCTCTGCATCTTCCTCCAGAAAACCCCACCTGTAACACGAAGCTAACTGACACTCGGGGTTTAGAGAGGGCCTGTTTTAGAAGTAGAGATGTCTCCTTATTGGTCTTTAACATATATATACTACTATATATAAAATAGATAATCAACAAGGACCTACTGTATAGCACAGGGAACTCTACTCAGTGTTCTATAATAACCTAAATGGGAAAAGAATTTGAAAAATAATAGATATATGTACATGTATAATTGAATCACTCTGCTGTACACCTGAAAGTAACACACATTGTAAATCAACTCCACTCCAATATAAAATTTTAAAAAAAGTTTTTTTAAAGAACAATAATAAAATAAGTAACAGCCTCACCCAACGGTCCTGTCTGGTCTCCTACTCTTAAACTCCAAGTAGAGAAAGATACACTCTGAGTTGGAGACTCCTCCTTAGGGATGGGTGTGTCTTTCCGTGAATGTTTCAATGTTAAAATGTTTACTATTTTCCCACTGTGGCCTGATTTCTGCTAGAAACCACATCTCCCCAGCTTTGTTCAAGAGTGAGTTCAAGGAATCGATTCAAATCATTATCTGAGCTAGAAAGGTCTGCACCACAATAGTCTCCACTTGTGACAAGTGGGAAACACTCTTGGAATATTCCACAGACCCCCATTCTGAGGAGAAAGGGAACCTTCTCCTGGGTACATCAGACCCAGGGGCTTACCCGAGTGATACAGTTGCTTCATCTTGCCTATCACAGAGGCTTAGCGCAGTTAAAGAGGAGGACACAGCTGTGAATGACTTTATCCAATTTCCTTCCCCAAAAGTACACTCCAAATATATTTTCCATCTTTTTCATGACACTACAGTATATTCCCCAGGGTTTGTGAATTTCCCCTTTGTGAAAAGGAAAGGCTGGGGAAAAGGGGGAGGCTCTGCGTCTCCAACCCCTCTCCCTGCCCCTCAGCCCTCCTGAATTCAGCCAAGCACCTCCACCTTCATATTGTATACATAGCTACGGCTATCCCAGTCCATCATCTTATAGATGAGAAATCAAAAGTACAGATAAGACAAGGAACTTGTTCAAGGTCTCTCAACGATTCATTTCAGAGACAGAAATAAATGCAGGTCTCTTTGTTCTCTCCATTCCTCATATTCCAGTCTGATATTTTCTTATAGATTTACTCATCAAAAAATGGCAGCAAGGGCTTCCCTGGTGGCGCAGTGGTTGGGAGTCCGCCTGCCGATGCAGCGGACATGGGTTAGTGCCCCGGTCCGGGAAGATCCCACATGCCGCAGAGCGGCTAGACCTGTGAGCCATGGCTGCTGAGCCTGTGCGTCCGGAGCCTGTGCTCTGCAACGGGAGAGGCCACGGCAGTGAGAGGCCCGTGTACCGCAAAAAAAAAAAAAAATACAGACACAAATGAGTAGAAGGTGGAGAGGAATGCCATGTCTTGGTGATAGAGGGAGTGAGGGGTTGTGTTTTGATGACACATTTGGGATCTTCTGAGCCTATTTAAAATCATATGCTAGAATTACCACTTTATCTGTAGGAATATGATTTATTCTCCTTTGGAGTTCCAGCATCAATTTCAGGCCTGGCATAGAATATGTTCTCAGTAAATGCTTGTCTGTGGATGGATAAATGAATGAATAAATGAATTTGTAAAAATCCCTAATACCAGCAGCTCCAAGCTAGGGCAGTCACATCCAGTGTCCTATTGATACTTTAAGTGTGCTTCTTGTCTCAGCTGACATTTGATATTTCAGGGGGGCAGCAGGAAAAAAAGTCAAATTATACTACTGGCAGGTTACTGGGTCTGATGAGAAGGGGTTGGGTGGGGATGAAAATTAGACGTAGGCTGCCATTAAAGCGAGTGATCATGCGATGTGATAGATTTCTTTCTGAGACTGTAGCTTAAATCCCAGTTACCTTCTGGTGACAAATGGATTCGCTGAGTAATTCATTTTGACTGTTGGAACTTTCACCTTCTGTATTTCCATCGCATGGGGAAGGTATATGACAAATTTCTAGCTTTAATTTTAGTGCTTGGGAACCCAACTGGCACGATTAGCGGATCAAGAGTGATGACAGAATATTAACATGAAGAGCTCATGTGAAGCTGAATTTTTACTGAGAATGCTCAAACTTGGACCCTTGCAAGCAATGTGGAACTCTGACCGGCCTCAGTCATCTAGACCTTGGGATATTTTCTTCTCTAACTTTATCCTGATACTTGCCATTCAAAAGGTCTCTGAGTAGGGCTTCTCTGGTGGCGCAGTGGTTGAGAGTCCGCCTGCCGATGCAGGGGACGCGGGTTCGTGCCCCGGTCCGGGAAGATCCCACATGCCGCGGAGTGGCTGGGCCCGTGAGCCATGGCCGCTGGGCCTGCGCGTCCGGAGCCTGTGCTCCGCAACGGGAGAGGCCATGGCAGTGAGAGGCCCGCGTACCGCAAAAACAAAAAAAAAAAGAAAAAAAGGCCTCTGAGTCCTGCTGATGGTATCTCTAACATATCTCTTAAATTCCTCCCTTTCTTCCGTTCCTCACCATCTTTCTTGTTGACTGTTAAAGACAGTATGCATAATGATTAAGGACACAGATCCTTTGGTCCATTGACAGGAGTTCAGATTATGCCTCTGCCTTGTCCTCCCTAAATAACCTTGGTCAAGTTACTTAGATGCTGGCATAGGGGTTGTCCTGAGTATTAAACATGTTTATACAAATAAAATGCATGTCAGGTAGTAAATGCATAATTGATGATAGTTTTTATATTAGCGTTAGCATCCCAAACTAGCTCTTATCTCCTGTTCAATCAACCCTCCTGTCCAGGGATCAGCAAATATTATCTACGAAAGACCAGACAGTAAATATTTTAGGCTTTTCAGGCCATATCATCTCTGTTGTAACTACTCAATTCTGCCATTGTAGAAAAAGCAGCCACAGACGATAAGTAAACACATATGGCTGTGTTCCAGGAAAGCTTTATGAACTCTGAAATTTGAATTTCATATAATTTTCACATGTCATGAAACACTATTCTTTGGATTTTTTTTCAACCATCTAAAAATGTAAAACCTGGATGGATGAAGTGAGTAGAGGGAGTCAAAAGGTGCAAACTTCCAGTCATAAGATAAACAAGGCCTGGGGAGGTAATGTACAGCAGGGGCGATGAGAGTTGATGAAACTGGACCGCCCATGTGAAGGCTGCTAAGAGAGTAGATCTTAAAAGTTCTCATCATAAAAAAACCTTTTGTAACTATGCATGCTGACAGATGTTAACTAGGTTTATCATGGTGATCATTTTTCAACATATACAAATATGGAGTCATTCTGTTGTACACGTGAGATAAGATATGTAACTTACGGCTCAATTTTAAAATATTAATTAATTAATTAATTTAAAACAATAAAAATGCAAAAACATCTTTAGCTTGCAGACTGAAGAGATGGCCAGTTGGATTTGGTCTGTGGGTGGTAGTTTGCTGACCCTTGTTCTGATCTAATGTCTACTCAAGGGCCAGCTTAATCTTCTTGAAAGATCCCCCAGAACCTTCAATGACTCTGTATTGCCTACAGTCAAAACTATTCAGTCTGGCCTTGAGAGCACTTTGAGGTTATGTGTCGTGGCCCTGGTAACTTCCCTATCAAAGCCCACACCTCTCATTTTATCATTCCCAAACTGGGTCTTCCCAGGTTTTTAATGTCACATTCCTAAAGAGTTATACTCCTTTTAAAAGTTCATGGACTTAACTTATGTATGATAGAAAGAACTGGGGAGACCCAAAGGCTCTAGGATAATGCTGTTAGGACAACAGCCCACCCCCTGTGGGGTCTGAGGGTACCGGGGAAACCCCCTCCTCCCTACTCTAGAAACTTCACTGTACCAAGGTCTTTCCCTTCATTCAGTCTCATCTCATCCTCACAAAGACCCGATGATGAAAATAGATCTTCATTTTTCAGTCAAGGAAGTTCATTTACAGAGAGGTTATGTAACTGGCCCAAGGTCACACAGCTACTACATGGTAGATCCAGAACTTGAACTCGGGCATCAAGGAGCTCGTCCTCTTAACCATTACATTACATTGACTATTTTCTTGCACGACAGCTGGTGACCTTCTGAGAAGTGCTTCTTCCACTGACAAAAATAAATGTTCCGTTATGTGCATGAATGTGTATAGGCATATGTAATACCTTCCCCCGAAGTTAAATTTCCCCTTTCTGTCAAACCCAACGATAGCAGGAGGAACATAAAATACCTTATTTAGCATTGCAAAACCATACTGTTCCCTAATCCACACAGATAGTCTTGAAAGTGAGCCCAGACATGGAAGAAATGCTGCTTTGAATGTATTCCTAATCCACAGTGAAGGACCGATCATATTATAACATTTCCCATCTTTCTGCATTATCATCATCAGAGGACACATTTTAGGCAGAAAGGGAAAAGCTGCTGAAATGAATTAGTTACCTCATTTTCCAGCAGAGAGAGGTGAGACCACATAAATGTAATGTGCTGTGACACGAAATGGCCAACTTCCTTTAACAAGACTAATGCGAGCTGAATCGGCACGTTGGTGGGGGGGAGTGTGAGATGTTTGCATCTCTCTCCTCTGGACCTTGAGACTTCTGAGAAGATCTCCTCGGCAGAGCAAGCGTAGAAGACAAAATGCCCGAGGCTGTCTGTCTTTGGCTCCCTGACCCCTGTCAAAGCAGGCAGCCAGATGTGGTAGAGAGCTCCCCACAGATCAGAAATCATGCCCCCTCACTCTTCACTCGGCTTTGCCCTTAACTTGCTGTGTGATGTTGGCCCAAGTTCTCTCAGCTCTTTGCTTTTTCTTGGCATTGACATGGGCATCACCATCATTACATCCTTGGCCTTCCATACAGAGCAGGAGGCCCCAGAGCATGATGGTTAAGAGCTTGAACTGTGAAGGCAAGCTATTTGGGTTTGAATATTGGATTTATCACTCACTGCTGAATGCCTTGAGGCCAGTTTTTCCACCTCAGCCTTAGACTTCCTCATCTGCAAAATGGGAATAAGAAGAGTAGTACTGCTTCATGCGGCATTGCCAGAACTGAATGACTTAATCTACCTTAAGTGCTCACCGCACTTCTTGGTGCACGCTAAGCACACAATAAATGATGACTGTAATGATCATAGTCCTCTGTGAGGCTCTAATTAGACAATGATAACTAACATATGTATGATTCTTTATAATTTTCTCTATGACCCAATCGCATTTAATCTTCATTATAACTGCATGCAGTGTTATAGGGACCTCTATTCCCCACTCAGATAAGGAACCTAAGAGTCAGAGCGGTGCAGAAACCTGTCTCAGACCATACAGATTGTTATTGTTTATTATTGACTCAAACAAAGCACTCTTCCCTATGTTATTTTTCTAGAGTTTGTAAACTGTAGTCTTTTGTATACATGTAAGAAAATGATTACTATCACTGAAATAAGAATCAGGGATCTCCGGGTTTCATCATTTTCTGGTGTCTGTAGGTTTTCTCGTATTTGTTTTTGTATTAAGTTAATACAAAAGGTATCTTGTCCTAAGTGGCCAAGACGTACATCTGTTTGAGCCAAGATTACATGAAATGTGTTATAGAGTGATGTGGGAAGAAGAGGGAAGGTGTTATGAATCTCCTGACTTGCCAAGGAGGATTATACAGCAAGACAATAGGCTTGCAGACCAGACTATTGTCTTCAGTGAGAAATTCCCACAGGCCTTCATTCTCCCCCTTTAACCTACCTAGGGCTGATTCTTGTGGATCCAGTTCTGAGTATCTGAAAAGCACAGGGATAGCTGCCATTGGTGGGAGGATTTAACTCCGGAGAATTAAAGGAAAGCCTTTCTCTAACCTGGAGGGTTGTTTGGAAAGAAGAGTGAGAGAAACAAGGCAGGCAGACGGGCTCTGAGATTCTGTTCTCCAAGCCAAAGCCAGAGCTGCCCAAGCCATGGGCAACTATGGGTAATACTGAGGGCAAAGGACTTTTATTCCAGGTCATTCTTAGGACTCTACAAAGAGAACACCTTTGGGGCTGCCCCACAGGACTCTGCAGTGTAGCCTAATGTGTTCAGACAGAGAGATGCAGAAAGGGGAGCCAGAATGCTGAGCCCTGGGCTCGGCAGACAATGAACCCCACATCAGGCTGGGAGGAGAAGGAATGATCGGTGGGCCGGATGCAGGGAATGACAGAGACTTGGGCGTCTGCAGCCAGTGGAAACTGAGGACAGGGCAACCAGGCTTAGGCCAAGCTGAGGGAGAAACCAGACTATGACTCACACCACCCTCAGGGATAGGGGGGCCAGCAGAGCCAAGAGGTCAAGAGTCCTGGCCCCGGAGACCAAAACGGGCAGGGGGTGCTCCACCTGACATTCCTTGCTCCCCTTTGCCTTCTCAAGGGCTTCTCAGACAGGCCTCCCCAGTGCATCTGGACGTAACACCGAGAGAAGAACAGAGGAAGGGAGGAACCATGTCCCAAATTGAACATTATTTTTTTCTTCAAATCAGAGACACTGGGTGTCACCTAAAGGAATTTAAATTATTGAGTTGGGATTAATTTAAACAGAATTGGGCACTTACTTTCGCTTAGATTGTCTTTTCCCTGCAAACCATCATAAAAGAGTTTGAGGGGAAGCCCAGATTAGGCTTAGAAGATAATAAATAAATTACATTTGATCTGTACACATGAGTTCTGGTGTGAGTTAAATTTACCACAAGCATATGTATGCATCACGATACCTTATTTTATATAGTGCTTTGTAGTTTTAAGGTACTTTATGTATCAATGACATTGGGTTCTGTGACTTTGGTAGGGCATGAGTTATTTTCCCCATATACTGACTAAGAAATTTAGGATTAGAGAAGGCTATCTATCTTCCCAGGATTATAGCTGTAAGTCATGAAGAGGGATTAGACTTTATTTTCTTAATCTTACACCAGCATTTCCCTCACTACATCATTTGCTGAAATATGTATATATATTGCGTATAGCCAAGCATTATGTTTCATGAGTGGTTATATTTTGAAGAATAAAAGAAAAAGTCATGCAGGCTACGTGTAAGGGAAAAGCCATTCAGAAGGTTTGTTTAGGACTCTGCAATACCAGAATTTTTAAAATGAGGAAAATGTAGGAGAAATTTGTAATAATTATACTTTGGTATTTAATATCCTTCTATGACCTATTCTCTACCTGTGTATCTCTTTCTATGCTCCTTTATCTAGAAACCCCCTCTCCTTGAAGATCTCCCCTACCTCCAAGGGAATTTCTTTATCTAGCAGTTCCCAAAGCCTGTTTTACAGAACATCAGCTCTCTGGGATGTAAATAGGTGTAACAAGGACAATGATTTCTCATGGTAAAATAAGTTTGGAAAGCACTGGGCTAACAAATTAAATAGATGTCTTTACCCACAAATTTTTCTGAACTTTGATGTCGTAAATAAGGTTTATGACTCCTAGAGGGAGAGAAAATAGGTTGCATTTCCCACCTTATTTGACCATGGGACCTTTTTTTGTTAGTGGTCTCCTGTATCACTTGTGTTCTCTAAAGTATGTGTTAGCACTGCCACCTTAATCAATAACTCTGATGGATGAGAGAGAGTCAAGCTATGATATGGGTCATTCCATGGACCATTAGGGCGGATTCAGCTGACTGGATGGATGGATGGTTACATCCTGGTGCTACATGCTCCAGCAAACAGTGTGACCTTCCCATGGGGACCATTAGTAGGTCAAGTGACTGTGGTCCCCTAAGATCCTGATTTCTGCTTGAGCACTACAGGCCATAATTCAGATATCTACAGCCATGGGTCATGCTGGGAGGAAACCAGGTCCAGGTGAGAACTGTGCCATGGAAATTAATTTTATTCATTGAAGCAACACATATGTTTGAACACCTACTAGGAGCCGGGTATTGTGCTGTGTGCTAGGGATACATGGATAAATAAAGCACAGTCACTGTTCTCCAAGGACTGAAAATCTGGGAGGAGAGAGAGGTTTGGGAAATGACGCATATAGAGACGAAAACAGTAACCCAATATGGTGTTATGTACGACATATATGCTCAGATACAGTGGAGGCACAGGAAAAGGCATGCCCTGGTCTGCCCATCAGGGTCAGGGAAGGTTTGAAGAGGAAGTAGTGCCAAGGCTGCAGCTTGTAGAGTGAGTAGTGTTTTTGTCTGGTGAAAATGTAGAGCATTCGAAGAAGAGAGAAAAGCATGTACTCCGGTAGAGAGGTCTGAGAAAACATGGCACTGTCAGAAAACAAGTGGTACAACATGGGTAGAATACAGAAACTGAAGAATACATTGGAGTAGCTGATGCCAGGGAGACAGAGAGAAGCCAGATCATGATGGGCCTGGTGCCCATACTAAGGAGTTTGGACTTTACCCTGTTGGTAATGAGGATCTGTTTGCTACTTCCCTAGACGGTTTCAATCTCCTTCTCTGCTAATGTTGACAAAAAGTTGGATTGTGACAGTAGCAACCAGCAGCTGAAACCCCAGGTTCCTGGGGATGAGAGAAGCTAGGATTAGCCCATCCAAGCGGACCCATCTTACCTTTGGAATACGGCGGCAGGTCTTTTCCAGGCCAGAGATAGTGTTTATGGTTCAAGGGGAAGCTAGCACTATGGAGCCAAGTCAGCGATGGGTATCAGGACCCCAGCCTAGCACCAAAATTTAGGCTGGGCCCCAGTTTCGTCAAGGCATCCAAAACTAATCAGGACACCAAGACACATGCTGAACCCTCTCAACTAGACAACACTCTGTGGATTCAGAAAGGGACCGCTGATCATGGAACATATGCAGAGGGCTGGGGGACGCATTCCAGAGGCCACATCCTCTGGGGGCGGAGCCTTCTTGGTAAATGCCTAGTGATTTACAATCATTATCTCACTTAATCCTCACAACCCTAGAAGGTGATTTCACTACCAGTGTTTTATAGAAAAGGAAGCTACGGTTTTGAGCCTTAGTGAAACCTGTGTGAGTATACATAGGGAGTTAGTAGTCAAGCCACAACTTAATCCCTGGTCTTCCCAACTCTGAAGTCCAACACAAATCAGCCACCAGTCTACACTGGCTTCCTGTTATAACTCCCTGCCTCTCTGCAGCCTTGGTCAATGTTGACCAAAGGACTGGTGGGGCTGAGACTCCCTTGAAGTTCTTCAATGCCATCGGCAGCATAGGACTGGAGCAAATCATGGCCACCTTGTTTGCTGTCATTGCCACTCAAGGCCCACTTGTCTCTCCTTCAGGGCCTTCTTTTCACCCCCATGTCCACTCCTTGTGAACTGTTGTCAGGTTCAGCATTCTTATGATACCTTTTTTGAGGAACTCAGTACATCATGAAAAATTTATCTCAGTAACCCCCAGCCATTCCTGTGAAGCAGCATTCATTTCTAGTCCCTTATGTCCAGGTTTCCAAGGAAAGGTCATAGAGACAACTTTTCACAAACCTGAGGACTCAAAAATCCCCATCTGGAGAGGATATCTTGTTCATTTCTTTTCTCTGCCTACTTGAAGCTGTGCACCTTTTTCTGTACTCTGGGGCTCTGTCCTAATCACTAAACTTGCTTCATGAGTCCATCAGCAAATCCCTATGAAATACCATTCAGTCCAGATGGTGGACCTAAAAGCCCATGGTAGGTACCACCCTTCCCACTTGGCACCTGAGGTTCCTCATCTATCAAGTTTAGCTTTGTCATCTTTAAAATCTTGTTCAACAATGCAATTCATATGCATTTTACAGAAGATGAAATTGAAGACCAGGAGCTTAATGGCTCAGCTAGGAAATTTCAGAACTGGGATTCTAGCCAGTTGGCAACATATTACTTTCTAAGAAATCAATTGTTTAAATATGTTTGTTGAGCACCTATTACGAGTAGACGGCACTGTGCTGGAAGCTAAGAGTACACGAGGAAAAAGAAATCATCCCTGCTGTCTAGACAAATATCGATATATTGGAGGAGACAGATGCATAAAAAATTCCAACAGGGAAAACATGAATGAGGCTTCATGGGAGCGGACACAACAGAGTTGTTACCTCAGCCCAGGTGCCTAAGGAAACTTACAGCAAAGGTGGCACCTCAGCTGAGGAAGGAGAGTTGACCTGTGAGTTAATGAAATTGACTGATGACCATTTGCTCTTAGGCAGCTTCTAGAAAAAGACAACCTACCTTTATTTTCACTGCGTCGGAACCTAAAAATCTTCAACAAATAGCGTCTTAGGACCTGCCCAATGGAAGAACAGCTGTAAAGAGATGATATAAAAGGACAAATAGAAAAAGACAGTCCTCAAAGATACAGGCATATCTACCTGGAATGCCTGCCTGCCATCTAGCAATAAATAAGACATAAAAATAAACACATGCATCTGACAGGAACAAGGGGAAATAAAAGGAAAAGTCATTGAAAATAACAGGAACCTGCACAATGGCCAAGCCTTCCACAAAGCCTGGTTAGATTAGAGCAATTTTAAGAGACAAATGCAAATTGATAAGGGAACGCCAAGATGAGAAGAGGGGAAGACGACAGTAGGGACAGAGATAAATAGCCTGTTTTTCAAGTACATGTCCAATAAGTCCGCAAAGGAGGGGGTGGCAGGGCTGCAGAGACTTGCTCAGTGTAATTTATTGACTAGGAAAAGTAGACATTCCGTTAAAAATTTCTTTGCCTCGGTGACTGTTAACAGCAGAGGTTGGGAGATGAATGCCGGAAGTGAGCGTAAATTCCCTTCTAGAGGAGAGAGAGTAGCACTTGGAAGAAATAAAGGTGAATCCTGACAAGAGGAGGTTGATTAAGAAGCAAGTGTGCTCAGAGATTGGGTCAAGCCTGGAGTGATGGATTGGTGAGTCTGCAACAACTCATCCTAAAGTGGGTGTCTGAGCATCCCCAGACTTTCAGTCAGGGGACGGGGGGTGGGGAGAGGAGGGTTGGAGCCCAGGGCTTATGCACAAAATGAGCCGCTTCCCTTTGGATTTGCAGGAGGTAGGAAGCGAGTGTTTGTTGATAACACATTGCTGGGCACTGTGGTAGGTGCTTGACATATATTGTCTCATTGATTTCTCATCATACCCTGCAAAGTAGGTGTTATTATAAGAAAACTGAGGATCAGAGAGGTTAAATAACCTGTCCAAGTTCTCATGGTAAGTAGCAGACCCAGGATTTAAACTCCTGGTCTATCTGATGATAAAATCTATAGGCTCTTTTCACTTCATTCCAATGAAATAGTCATATCCTTTTACCTTTTCGTAATGGATGTGTCAAGCCCAGTAGCTCAAACAATGGTAGCTAGTAAAAATAGAACTAGGAATAGCAAGACTAAGGGGGTAGGGTGTACATAAATGGATCATAAGACCTAGCTGAAAGGGCTGTTGTGAGAAGCAAGATAAACTATGTCAAATATCGTCATAGGGCCAGCGGCATGGTGGGAATTCACAAACTGGGAGGTCTTTCTTTGGTACTAGACACCTTGTATCATACTTCTCCGTATGTTTCTTATATGTTTGAACACCTCTAATAGGCTATAAGCTCCCTGAAGGCAGAGATTTGCCTAATTAATCTCTGTATTTCTCACAGGACTTTGCACGAAAAGGACCCAGTCAGGGTTTACTGAATGTGGACAAGTACATGTGAATGTAGATCAAGGCTGTGTAATATAAAAATGCCATATTTCTCTTTACAATTACTCTTGTTATTTTCATGATTCCTAATAGCTCATCTACCAGGCTATAAATACACACATACACGCGTGTGTGAGTAGGTGTGTCTTGTCGTATACCAGGTGCTTTATATAGATATATAACTAGTGTATTGAGGAACCCAAACTCGGTGACATACAAACCTGATTTTTTTCTCTATTAACTGCTTGCAGCATGCTCATAAAATTTCCTTTTCTCATTCTCTATGTTGGGCAGAATCCATAAGCTTCCAATCCTTTTCTGGTATTAAATATTCATCCAATGTACAACTCCAGTCTCACACTGGACTTCATATCTGCCCCTCCCCTGTGCTGGCTAGAATTGTGGCTTAGGGGTCATGGTAGGAAAAAGACCCTTGGGGTTGGTTCTGAAATACTTCTCTCTTCCTTTACAGCGCTTATCTCCTCTGAGGCTGGGAGCTGGTTGGGCGAACATGATTTTCTTACTGGCTCATGATAATTCTCCTTCTCTGCTGGTTGCGTCTTGCCGATTTCATGGGGACTCACTGTCCCTCTTCACCTTCTGTGAGGCACATATCTAAATGCTGGATATATGCGGGGCTCTCGAGAGGCCCCAGTGCAGTCCCCCTCTGTCACTGCACACCCTAACCAGGCCACATCAAAGCCTCTTGCTTTGGGGACCCGTTGCCTACCAGCAGTCAAGTCAGCTCAAGCCTAGCCAATGTCCATGACCTTCGACCCACAGGACATCACTCATCCTTGGCACATCCTTGGCCTTGGTGGTGGCCCAGGCAAGTGAAGGACAAGCCTCTGCCCCAAGCTCTCTGCCCTCCCAAGGCCTCCAGTGACTCTTCCTCAGCATCTCCTCTGGGAGTTTGTTTTGCTTTGTTATAAATGAAGGAGGGGAGAAGGTGGTAATGGGTTGGGGGAGGGGGGACAGCACAGTCAGTTTTGCTGCTTTGTAGTAAATCCTAAGGGAGGTGACTGGCCTCATTTGTCGGTGGTGGCTTTTAGATAGGGATTCTTTTGTCTCAGTATTGGGTGCTAGCTGCCAATTCTGAGGCAAAATGAAGAGTCCCAACCCACACGGGATTACACGTACTTTTAGCATACAAGTGTGTACCTATGAGGTAACATTCATCATCCTCCTTTCAGTTAGGAAAATCAGGCTCAGAGAAGATAAAGCAAGTTGTCCCAAATTGCACACCGTCAGTGGCAGAATTGGCATTCAAACTATGTCTGCCTGATGCCAAAGTGCACGCACAGTAGCAAAGAGATGCTCTCCTAAGAGAAGAAAATAGGAAAGGGAAATAGGATGGAGAGACTTGGGTGGGGAGACACAGGGAACTGTGGAAGGAGCCAGAGAGACGAGCTCTCTGGGGGCTGCTCCCATCTGGCAAAGGATCCACTAGACCAAGGGGTCCAATAGCAATGAGACAATGGCACTCCCCCACAGCCATAGCCTTTAGAGGTGGGCCTTTAAAAGGGCCCCATATCCTCTGGTGCCATTGTCTGCAAGATTCTCACCAGTGGGGAAAGCTTTTCGCCTCCCAGGTTAATGGGCCTCAAGCCTCAAAGAGCCGAGGCAAAACCCCTGGGTGGCCGTCATTGGCTGAATGGAGAAGGCCCAAGTGACTAGCCCCGGGGACTGATGTGTTTTAAGGACAAATGGCCCACAGCACGAGAGCCTATTCCAGTGGCTGAGTACAGACCCCTTCCCCCTGATGTCGGTTGGGATGGTGAGTCTCCAGCTGGCAACCTCCTGGGAATTTGTTAGAAATGCAGTCTCCTCCCACTCCCAGACCTCAGACAGAATCAGAAACTCCCAGGGTGAGGCCCAGCAATCTGTTTCAACAAGCTCTACGGGAGATTCTTTTTTGTTAGTTTTAAGTCAGGTTTACTGCAGTATAACTTACATACAGAAAGCAATTTGCCGGGCTTCCCTGGTGGCGCAGTGGTTGAGAGTCCGCCCGCCAATGCAGGGGATGCGGGTTCGTGCCCCGGTCCGGGAAGATCCCACATGCCGCGGAGCGGCTGGGTCCGTGAGCCATGGCCTCTGAGCCTGCGCGCCTGGAGCCTGTGCTCCGCAATGGGAGAGGCCACAACAGTGATAGGCCCACGTACCGCCAAAAAAGAAAGAAAGCAATTTGCCTTATTAGATGTAAAGTTTGAAGAGTTATAATAAATAGGTACAGTCATGTAACTAGCACCAAAATCAACATATAGAATATTCCTCTCTCCCCAGAAAGTTCCCTCATACTCCTTTGCAGTCAGCAACCACCCCCTCACCTCCAGTCCCTGGCAACCACTGATCCGATTTCTGTCCCTCTCGTTTGCCTTTTGTAGAGTGTGCTGTAAATGACTCATACAGTAGGTAGCTTTTCATGTCTGGCTTTTTAGACTCAGCGTGATGCTTTTAAAGTTATCTATGTTGTTGCATGTTGCAGTCGTTCACTCCTTTTTATTATGAGCTTGCTCCTTTTTGTTGCTGACTGGTGTTCCCTTGTATGAATGTAACTGAAATGTTTTACTCATGCCCGAAATGATGGACACTGGTGTTGTTTCCAGTTTGGGACTTCTATGAATAAAGCTACTGGAAATATTCATGTACAAGTCTATGTGTGAACATATGTTTTCGTTTCCTTTGGGTAAATACCTAGGACGGCTGCATCATCAGGTAAGTGTATATTTACCTTTATAAGAAACTGCTAAACTGTTTTACAAAGTGACTGTAACATTTGCTTCCCACCAGTAATATACATTCGCGGGACTTTCCTGGCAGTCCAGTGGTTAAGATTCTGCACTCCCAATGCAGGGGGCATGGGTTTGATCCCTGGTTGGCGAAGTAAGAGCCTCCATTTTACATGACACAGCCTAAAAAAAATACATATATATATATATATATATATACACACACACACACACACACATATATGTATATATATACATAAACATACACTATATTCTCTCCATCACTTGGTATTAGTATCATTTTTTTTGTTGTTAACAAACCATTCTAATAGGTGTCTAGTGGCATCTAATTACAGTTTAATTTTTATTTCCCTAATGACAAATGATGCAGAGAATCTTTTCATAGTCTTATTTGCCATTCACATCGCTTCTTTGATAAAGTGTCTATTTAAATCTCTTCCTATTTTTAAAATAGTGTTGTCTTCTTCTTATTGAATTGTAAGAAGTCTTTACATATTCTGGATACAAGTCCTTTAACAGATATGTGTTTTGCAAATATTTTCTCCCACTCTGTGGTTTGTCTTTTATAATCTTAAGAAGTTTTTTGAATAGCTGAAATTTTAATTTTGATGAAGTTCAATAAACCGATTTTTCTTTTATGGTTTATGCTTTTTTTGTCCTACATAAGCATTTTTTTTTTCCCTAACACACGATTACAAAGATTTTCTCCTCTGTTTTCTCCTAGAAGTTTTACAAGTCTAGAGTTTTAGTTTAGGAGTGTGATTCATTTTGAATTAATTTTTGTATATGGTGTGAGGGTTTTTGTTTTTCTTTGCATATGGGCATCTAATTGTTCTAGCACCATTTGCAGAATAGAATATCCCTTCTGCGTTAAATTATCATTGCACCTTGTCAAAGAGTCAGTTGACTACGTGTGTGCAGGCCTATTGTTGGACTCTCTATTCTGTACTATTGATGTATTTGTGTATCCTTGTAGCAGTACCACCCTGGCTTGATTAATGTAGTTTTACAGTAAGTCTTAAAATCAGGTAGTCTAAGTCCTACAATTTTGTTCCTTTTTTTTTTTCTCAGAACTATTTTAGCCATTTTAGGTCTTTATATTTCCATATAATTTTTATAATTAGCTGTCAATTACTTTCTAAAAGTGCCTTATAGACTTTTGATTGAAATTACATTGAATCTATGGATCAATTTGGGGATAATTGTTATGTTAATAATACTGAGTTTTCCAACTCATTAACATAGTTTATATTTCCATTTGTTTAGGTCTTTTCTAAATTATCTCATTAGTTCTTTTTATGGTAGCAGCATACAATTTGCTGCTAAAGTTTTACAGTGTTTTATTAGATTTATCCGTTAGTATTTCACGGGTATTTTAAAATGCTATTGTGAAGGATTAGGTGTTGAAAAACTTAGTAACGGTATTTTATCCATCACGCTTTCCCCAGAGTCAAGTCATGCCCTGTGGTGGTTAAGGTGGGGGCTTTGCTGTCAGACAAAGCTATGTCTAAACCCAGAATCACCAGTTTGAAGAAGCATCACAATATGGTGTTGAAGAGCCCAGATTCTAGAGGTAGACTGTCTGGGTCTGAAGCCTCATTCTACCTCTTACTAGCTTTATAACCCTATATTCTCCAGGGTTCAGTTTTATCATCTGTAAAATGGGCATAAAAATAATACCTGCTTCATAGAGTTGTTAAAAGGATTAAATGGTGTCAAACAATGTCAAGCACATAGTCATAACTCAAAATATGTTAGCTTTTATTATATCTTAGTGGGTGATTTTCGGCAAGCTAATTTCAGTAAGTCTCCACCTCCACATTTATAAGTTAGAGATAATAGTAGTATTAATAGGATTGTGTTGAGGATTAAATTAATACATCGAAAGCACGGAGCACAGTGCCTGGCACATAAGCCCTTATAAATAGCTATTATTAATAGTAGCTATTAGTTTTATTAATACTAGCTATTAATAGTGTATGTATTAGTACAGGTGTCTGACATATATTGACATTAAACAAAAGAATATTTAAAAAATAACATACTTTCTGAACAGTGAATCCTAGCCTTGCAGAAAAGCTTGCATGGGAAATTCAAAAGTTGTAGATGTGGCTGCTAGAACATTTAGATGGTGCACAGACTGACACTGAAAACTGGTCATTTCCAGCCATTCATGCTAAATGGTTTTCTTTGGTTGTCTGGAGAACCACCCCTCCCCCTACATTGTTTCTAAACTCATTGCAGATGGTGGTGGTCAAGCTGCGAGCTAAAATCAATCCATTTATCGCAATGACTTCTAGTTACATACACCCAATTACCACTGTCATTAGGAAAGCTGTAGCTGCCGATATTGAATATCAATGTGACATTAGGCGTTCAATGCGTGTAGCTCCAAAGCATGACCTTCTTACCCACAAATATTAAAAAGCACCCAAGATAATACCCTTTATCCTTAAGTCTTCTCCTATTCTTAAAAAAAAAAAAAAAAAAAAAACTTTGCCGACTTGGACAAGAGACAGCTAGGTGGTCCTAGAAGATCTAAGTACTGATTGAGCATTTGGGTTATTGCGCACTGTTGGCATAGATGGTAACATAACCTCTAGGGAAATTAGCCAGTTGAGTCTGTAAGCATGTGTGTCTGCACAGATCTAGGCAACCAGGATAATATGGGAAATCATAAGTGAGTGATATATAACAGGGACGAGTGGGTCAAGATTTAAGGCACAGGTTTGAATGTCTAGCTCTGCAATGAGATTTATAAAGCAGTGTGTCTTTGGCCAAGTCATCTGCCCTCTCTTTTCATGTTTTCATCTATAAAATATGAGGCCAGTGTAATGAGGTTGATTAGAACTTAATGATTCAGATTTTATTCTCTGGTTTTAAGATACATTCTCTGCTCTTAAGCTTCTTGCATTCTAATTGGAAGAAAAGGAGTCTACCTGAAAAGGTAAATAGTTAACCTAAATACTATTTGACTAAGAGTGAGACTAATAACCTCCAAGGTATTAAAAGTCTACATTGTAGGAGATATGAATTAAATTAACATTGAAGAATGTTTTCTTATCTGTAAAGTACGTTTTATTATAATTGCTTTGCAGTGTGTAGAATTAGTGAGTTAATGTTTTTCAAACTCTTAGAATATTGAAAGTATCTTAAAAGTTAGTTGCTTTTTAGAGGAAAACATAGGCAGAACACTCTATGACATAAATCACAGCAAGATCCTTTTTGACCCACCTCCTAGAGAAATGGAAATAAAAACAAAAATAAACAAATGGGACCTAATGAAACTTAAAAGCTTTTGCACAGCAAAGGAAACCATAAACAAGACCAAAAGACAACCCTCAGAATGGGAGAAAATATTTGCAAATGAAGCAACTGACAAAGGATTAATCTCCAAGATTTACAAGCAACTCATGCAGCTCAATATCAAAAAAACAAACAACCCAATCCAAAAATGGGCAGAAGACCTAAATAGACATTTCTCCAAAGAAGATATACAGACTGCCAACAAACACATGAAAGAATGCTCAACATCATTAATCATTAGAGAAATGCAAATCAAAACTACAATGAGATATCATTTTACACCAGTCAGAATGGCCATCATCAAAAAATCTAGAAACAATAAATGTTGGAGAGGGTCTGGAGCAAAGGGAACCCTCTTGCGCTGTTGGTAAGAATGTAAATTGATACAGCCACTATGGAGGTTCCTTAAAAAACTAAAAATAGAACTACCATATGACCCAGCAATCCCACTACTGGGCATATACTCTGAGAAAACCATAATTCAAAAAGAGTCATGTACCAAAATGTTCATTGCAGCTCTATTTACAAAAGCCAGGACATGGAAGCAACCTAAGTGTCCATCATCGGATGAATGGATAAAGAAGATGTGGCAATATATACAATGGAATATTACTCAGCCATAAAAAGAAACGAAATTGAGATATTTGTAGTGAGGTAGATGGACCTAGAGTCTGTCATACAGAGTAAAGTAAGTCAGAAAGAGAAAAACAAATACCGTATGCTAACACATATATATGGAATCTAAGGAAAAAAAAAAAGTCATGAAGAACCTAGGTGTAAGATGAGAATAAAGACCCAGACCTACTAGAGAATGGACTTGAGGATATGGGGAAGGGGAAGGGGAAGCTGTGACAAAGTGAGAGAGTGGCATGGACATATATACACTACCAAACGTAAAATAGATAGCTAGTGGGAAGCAGCTGCATAGCACAGGGAGATCAGCTCGGTGGTTTGTGACCACCTAGAGGGGTGGGATAGGGAGGGTGGGAGGGAGGGAGACGCAAGAGGGAAGAGATATGGGAACATGTGTATATGTATAACTGATTCACTTTGTTATAAAGCAGAAACTAACACACCATTGTAAAACAATTATACTCCAATAAAGATGTTAAAAAAAATGTTAGTTGCTTTCCTCTCTGGACCTACTGTCTATTTAAACCTCGCAGAATTTGTATTTTGACATAATAAGGAAAACTGTGCCTTTAAGACGTTTGGATCATAAATCTGCCCTAAGAGGGTAAAGATCCAAATCTATTTTACTATCTTTAAGGGACAAAATGATCCATTATTTTTAATATAAAAATGTGTCCAGTTTAATCAGCACCAAATCATCTACTGTACTTTTTCTTTCTTAGTTGTTTTAGCCAGATCCAAAGACCCACCTTTATAACTGTCCCATATTGGGATCTGGGAAAAAACTTTGGAATCATATTGGCCTGTGTTTAAATCTCATCTCTGCTATTTACACAACTGTATGATTTAGGCAAACTGATTATTTTCTGGGAGGCTCAGTTTCTCCCTCTGTAAAATGGGAATGTCCTCACTTCATAGGGTTTTGTGTTTTTTTGTTTTTGTTATGTTTTTTTTTTTTTAGGTTTAAAAGAGATCAAGTGAGTGTGAAGCCCTTAGCAGAACAACAGGGATAAAATAAGTGTCTTCAAATACTACCTATTGTTGGGTTTGCTTCACACCCCAGTGAAGTCGGGGTGGGGTTTCTGAGAGTTCTCTCATCGTATCCCATGCCATTGGCTATAATACTGGATTCTTCAAATAGCTTAAATGGAAGTAGCCTAAGTGAAGCACCTTGTTTTAATTCTGACCATAGAGAATGGTTATATCTGTGTGACAGAAAATTAGTCAGCCATAACTGTATCCACTTAGTATCATACTAAGTCAAGTAAATCAGAAAGAGAAAGACACTTATATGTGGAATCTAAAATATGGCACAAATGAACCTATCTACAAAACAGAAACAGACTCACAGACATAGAGAACAGACTTGTGGTTGCCAAGGGGGAGGGGGCTGGGGGAGGGCAGGACTGGGAGTTTGGGGTTAGCAGATGCAAACTGTTATATACAGGATGGATAAACAACAAGGTCTTACTGTATAGCACAGGGAACTATATTTAACATCCTGGGATAAACCATAATGGAAAAGAATATAAAAAAGCCTGTCTCTATGTGTATCACTGGGTCACTTTGCTGTACAGCAGAGATTGCACAGCATTATAAATCAACTATGCTTCAATTTTAAAAAAAATTTAAAAAATAATCCAATAGTATGGAGTTGTGTTTTAAGTCAAATTAAAAAAAAATAATTAGGCAGCAGAAATGTATGTGTATATATATATATGTATAATGTATGTATATAGCAGAAATGTATGAAACAAAATTTATAAAATATGCATATAACAAAGGATGGAAAAGAGACAATACAGGAAGTTGAAAGTGGGTGGTAGTGGCGATATGGTAATTTTTTTCCTTTTTCTGTTTTTCAAAATATGGGGAAATTTTAATACCTTTCAAAATATGGGTATTTTTTTCCTTTTTTGTACTTCCTAGTTTTCAAATTTTTCAGTTTTTTTAAACAATGAGCATATATTAAACATATTACAAGATAGAAAAAAAATCTATTTGAATGCATAGTAAAGAAGAAACCTGTATATATCAATCATTAAAGAAGTTTTGGGCATAGGAAGATTTCCTAAGACAGTACCTGTCTCTGATAGGACTATGCTGCTTAATAATTAGCTTTAGTTTGATTAATATTTATTAAATTCTCTCATAATCTATTTCAGTTATTTTTCTTCCTTTTCCACTTTTGTCTTCTCCTTGGTTTAACTATATATTTAATTTAAAGGTCTGTGCTGTTTACAGTTAAGAACAGCATATGAGATTAACGTGTTAAAAAATGTATGAGGAATATAACTGGCCTATGATTTACACAATGTGTGTATATATATATATATATATATACACACACACACATATATCTATGTATGTATATACATATATATATACATATGTGTGTATGTATATTTATATATATTTTTTGAAAGATGGAAACTCCAGATGTTTAGAGTCCCTATGATTCCTGTTGGTTCTTATAATAGGATACTTGGTTTTGAGCCATGGTCTCCCACCATGACCTCCAGAGGATTATCTAGCTCTGCCCATTCCTCAAGCTAAAATCCATTTAGTTATGACTTTTTCTTTTATAGCTCAAAACATTATTCTTCTGTCTCAGGGTTAGTCTTTAGTAAGCAGTATGGAGAGATTAGAACTGTCAGGTTAAAAAAAAAAAAATATATATATATATATATATACACACAAAATATATATATAATGGTTTTGGTAGTCTCAGATCTCTCTCCTTTTTTGTGTGTGATTCTTTTTTTTTTTATTTTTGACTTTTAAAAATTAAGGTACAGTTGATTTACAATATTATGTAAGTTTCAGGTGTACAAAATAGTGATTCACAAACTTAAAGGTTATACTCCATTTATAATTATTATAAAATATTGTCTATATTCCCTGTGGTATACAATACATCCTTGTAGCTTCTTTGTTTTATACATAGTAGTATAAACATAGATAACATACAGTATTTGTCTTTCTCTGTCAGATTTATTTCACTTAGCATAATACCCTCCAAGTTAGAACCGTTGTCTTGAAGAATGTTCCACTTTTTGGATTTGTCTATTTCCTCATGAAACATTTTGTCAAGAATAGCATGTAGGTAGTGTGTATGTCCTATTGTGTCACATCAGAAGTCCATATTGTCAGCTTGTCTTACCCTTGGAAATGCTAAGTTTGAGCTCTTGGGTAGGTTGTGACCATCAGATCTCTTCACTGTAAAGGTATGTTTTCCCCTTCGTAATTTATGGGCAATCTGTGAGATGATACTTTGAGACCATGTGAATTTCCTGTTCACCCAATGCTTCCAACATCCCCTCATGATTGTTGGCTGCATTGGTCATTATGTTGGATCCATCTCTTTGATCACTTTTTTTTAATTGAAGTATAGTTGTTGTACAATATTATATAAATTACAGGTGTGTAATATAGTGATTCACAATTTTTAAAGGTTATACTCCATTTATAGTTCTATAAAATATTGGCTATATTCTTCGTGTTGTACAATATATCAGACCTCTCTTCCTGCTGGGGACATGTGCATAGTCTCCATGGATAAACTAGAGAGGGAAGGTGTGATAGGAAAACTGTCTCTGGGTAGAAAGTTTTCAGACTTAACATCTATTTATAACACACTGAACATTTTCCTCTTCTCTGCTCAGTAATGGGGAAGCAGTCACAGTGACTTGGCCTATGTTTGGCTTCTGAACATGATTTTGAGATTCAGGCAGTCAGAGGAAATCTTATCTATTTCTGTTCTCCAAACACATGGCATATAGTATCTACTCAATAAATATTGGTGAAATTCAATTTAAATTTTATCAACAGGCCTTTAAAATTATAACATTGTTAAGAATTTTCATAAAGGAGATGGAATTATATTTTGAAAAACCAGAAATTGTATTTTGTCATCACTCCTCTGCTTACAAAAACAAACAATAAAACCTCTATGAAGGCTTTCCATGACACTTAACATAACCCTTAGCTTTGGCACATAGGGCCCATGTGAATTGGTTCCCCTCTCCCTGTCTCTCCAAGTTTACCTTGTACCACTAATCCCCTTTTCCATTTTGCTTCTGTCACATCGACCTTTCCGTTTCTATAATAAATGTGCTCATTCTCACCTCGAGCTTTCGCAGTTACTGAGCCCTCTACATGCAGTGCTTTTTCGCTCTCTTCATAGTCTTGGTTCCTTCTTGTTCAGGTCTTACCTTGATTGTTAGTTCCTCAGAGAGGACTTTCGTGATGGCCGAATATAAAGTTTTTCTCCTCAGTCACTCTCTGATCACATCACTCTTTTATTTCCTTCATAGAATTTTCCAGTATCTGAAATATCTTTTTTATTTATTTGTCCCCATATTTATCCTCATCAGAAGGTAAACTCAATGCAGGCAGGGTCTCTTCTGGTCTTTACTTCTGATTAACCATTCCCTGGAGAATATTTGTGGAAGGAAAGAAGAAGGAAGGAAGGGAGGAAGGAAGGGAAGGGGGAAGAAAGGAAGAAAAGGGGGAAGAAAGGAAGGGAGGGAGGGAGGAAGGAAAGAAGGAAGAAACGAAGTAAAGGAGGGAGGGAGGATGATCTTTTCATTAAAAGATAATAAACTATTTAAAGCTAAAAGAGCAAGGTATTGTGAAGTTTGCAATATATGTGTAAGTAAAACGTATGACAACAATATTACAACAGATGCAAGGGGGAAATGGAAGTATACTGTTGTAATATTCTTATATGTGAAATAGTATAATATCATCTGAAATTAGACTGTGATGAGTTAAAGACATATATTGTAAACCCTAGAGCATCCACCAAAATAAATAAGTAACCAAATATGTAACCAAATAAACAATGAAAGTTGTAACTAATAAGGTAATAGCAGAGATAAAATAGAATAAGAAAAATATTCAACCAAGAGGGAGAAAAGGAGAAAAAAAAATAGAACAAAGAACATATAAAAACCAACAGCATGACAGTAGACTTAAATCCAACCATGTTGGCAACTACATTAAATGTAACTAGTATAAACATGCACATGAAGAGGCAGAGAATGTCACACTGGATTAAAAATAAGACCTAGCTACATACTGTCTATAAGAAACCCATTTTCAATATAAAAACACAGGTTAAAATTAAAAGTTGGGCTACATAGATCATAACAAAAGTAGAGAAGCTATATTTATATTAGACAAAGTAGTCTCTAGGACAAGACATAGTACCACTTGTGGATAAACACTTCGTAATATAAAAGGATCAAGAATATATAACAATCCTAAATGTTTAGCGATCTAATAACAGAGCTTCAAAATATGTGAAGCAAAAACTGAGAGGAATAATTAACAAGACAGCAGTTAAATTTGGAAATTATAGTGCTCCTCTCTCAGTAATTGATAAGATAAATATACACACCAAAAAAATCAGTAAGAATATAGAAGTCTTGATCAACACTAGCAACCAATTTGAAATAATTGACATTTTCTAAAACTCTACACCCCACAACAGCAGAATACACATTTTTTCAGGTGCACCAGGATAAATAATATTCTGAGCCATAAAATCAGTTTCTAATTAGATCTCTTCTAATCATAATAGAATTAGATTAGAAACCAATTTTTTAAATGTCAAATATTCCAAATAATGCATGGGTCAAGAAGAAAGAACAAATGACATTAAAAAATATCTTGAGTTTATTTTTGTATATGGTGTTAGAGAATGTTCTAATTTCATTCTTTCACATGTAGCTGTCCAGTGTTCTGAGCACCACTTCTTGAGGAGATCATCTATTCTCTATTGTATATTCTTGCTTCCTTTGTCATAGATTAATTGACCATAAGTATGTGGTTTTATTTCTGGGCTCTCTGTTATTTCCCATTGATCTGTGTGTCTGTGTTTGTGCCAGTACCATACTCTTTTGATTACTGTAGCTTTTTAACAAAAAGGATATATGGTACAGCACAGGGAAATACAGCCATAATTTTGTAATAACTTTAAATGGAGTATAATCTATAAAAATATTGAATTGCTATGCTGTATACCTGAAAATAGTATAATATTATAAATCAACTATACTTAAAATAAAACTTTAAAAAACATCTAACTAAACTAATCAAGAAAAGAGTGAGAAAGACACAAATTCCAATGTTAATCAGGAAAGATGAGACATCACTGTAGATGCTACAGATATTAAAGGGTTAATGAGGCAATATTATGAATAGCTTTGTGCCAATAAACTCAGAAACTTAGATGCATGGGCAAATTCCTTGCAATACAAAAGTTAACAAAATTTATAGATGAAGAAGTGGAAACTTGAGTAGTCTAATATAGATTACAGAAATTGAATTTATAATAAACTTTACTCCAGATGCAGATAACCTCACTAGCAAATTCTATCTAACATTTAAGGAAGATTATAACACTTCCACACAAAATCTTTTGGAATTTAGAGGAGACCAGCCTTATACTGATAACAAACAGTAAGTAAAAATAATTATACGTTATGGCCAAGTGTTATCTCTGGAACACAATGTTCATTTACCATTTGAAAGTTAATCAGTGAAATTCATGATATAAACAGAATTAGAATAAAGAAGAAAACCATGTAATCGTCTCTATAGTTAGAAAAGAAGCATTTAGCAAAAGTCAACACTTTCATAATAAAACCTCTCAGCAAACTAGGAAGAGAAGGGAACATACTCAAGCTGATGAAGGGCATCATTGAAAAGCCACAGCTAATATCTTACTTAATGGTGAAAGGTTGGACACTTTCCATAAGATCAGGATGACTTTCATGACTTCCATTCAACATTGTACTGGAAGTGCTAGTTAGTTTAAAAGTACTAGTTAGTAAGAAAAATGAATAAATAAAAGACAAGAGACTGGAAAGAAAGAAGTAGAACAGTCCATGTCCACAGATGTAGAAAATCTAAAACAATCTGCAAAAAAGCCACTAGAACTAAGAGGTGAATTTATCAAGCTTGCAGGATAAAAACTTAATATACAAAACTAATTGTATTTCCATATACTGGCAGTAAACAAGGAAATAATTTCTTTAATACCATAAAATAAGTTTAACTACAAAATTGTCAGGCCTATGCGGTGAAAACTACAAAACATTGCTGGGAGAACATTTAAAATACTCAAACAAATGAAGAGACTTACCATGTTGCTGGGTTAGAAAATCAATATTTTTATTATGTCCATTCTTTCCAAAATGACTCATTGATTAAGTGCAATCCCAATTAAAATCACAACAGGCCCTTTCCCCTCAAAATTGATAAGACTGTTCTAAAATTGATATGAAATTGAGAAAGGCTTAAAATAGCCAAAACAGCTATGGAAAAGCTGAACAAAGTAGGAGGACTTACAATACTTTATTTCAAGTAATCAACACAGAATAGAATTGATGTGAGCATATCATTCAATGAAACAGAACAGAGATTCCATAAATAGACCCACACATATATGTTCAATCTTTTTTCACCAGAATTGTTGAAACAATTCTATCAAGGTAAAGGCTGTCATTTTACCAAATAGCGGCAGAATAACTGAATATTCATATGGAGGCAAAAATACTTGATCCTCACCTCACACTGTACATTAAAATCAGTTGAATTGGATAATAGACCCAACAGAAAGGCTGAAACTATAAAACTTCTGGAGGAATACTTCTAGAAGAAAAAATATTCATCACCTTGAAGTAAATATTTTTAGGACACACAAAGCCTGAGATATAAAAGGAAAAACAGATAAATTTTACTCCACCAAAATTAATACCTTTTGCTCTTGAAAGAGAGTTTTAAGAAAATAAAAAACCATAGATTGGGAGAAAATATTCATAAAATATATTCCAAACAAACGACTGGTATCCAGAATGTGTGTGTGTGTGTAGGGTGTGAAGCAAACCTAACAATAGATATTATTTGGGGACACCTATTGTATGCCTGACATTCTGTATGTATGTATATATGTGCATGTGTATGTGTGTATACAACTCAATAACAAGAAGGTAAACAATTCAACTGAAAAATGGACAAAAGATTTGAATATTTGCTTCACAAAAGAAGACATACAGTTGGCCAATCAGTACATGAAAAGATGCTGTATTAGTTTCCTAGGGCTTTTCTACGTATCATAAAGTGGGTGACTTAAAACAATAGAAATTTATTCTCTCACAAGTCTGTAAGCCAGAAGTCTAAAACCAAGGTCTCAGTAGGGCCATGCTCCTTCTGAAGGCTCTAGGGAAGGATCTTTTCCATGACTCTCTCCTAGCTTCTGGTAGCTGCTGGTAAATCCTTTCCTTGGCATTCCTAAGTCTGTAGATACATCATTCTATCCAGATACATCTGCCTCTGTCTTCACGTAACATTCTTCTCTATGTTTGTGCATGTATGTATCTGCATGACCTTCTTCCAAGGATACCAGCCACTGGATTTAGGGCCCACAATCATCCAGTTTGACTTCATCTTATCTTGATTACATCTGTGATGACCCTGCTACCAAATAAGGTCACATTCACAAATACTGGAGGTCAGGACGTCAATATATCTTTCTGGGGGACCCAATTCAACCTGCAACAGATTCCCAACATCATCAGGGAATTGCAAATTAAAACTACAATGAGAATGTCTACTACAGTGGCTAAAATTTTTCAAAAACATCTGACAGTACTAAGTGTTGACAACAATGTAGAACAAATAGAATTCTCATACAAAGCTGGTGGTTGGTAAAATGGTATCACCACTTTGGAAAACAGCCAATTTCTTATCGCGTTGAACATGTTATCACCCTAGGCCTAGCAGTTCCACTGTTATTTACCTAAAATAAATGAAAACATATTTTTGTACTAAGTCCTACACATGAATGTTCACAGCAGCTTTATTTACAGCAATAGCCCAAACCTGGAATCAACCCAAATGTCCATTAACAAGTGAATGGATAAACAAATTGTGATAAATCCATACAATGGAATAGCAGCAATAAAAAGGAATAAAGTACGGATACATACAATGACTTAGATGCATCTCAAGATTAGTATGATGGGTGCAATACATCAGAGGCCAAACCTTACGTACGGTATGATTACATTTATATGAATTTCTAGAATAGAGAAAACTAATCTATAATGACAGAAATCAGATCGGTGGTTTCCTTGAGTGGGAGCTGGGAGAAAGGAAATTCACTGGAAAACATCATAAAGGACTTTTGAGGAGTGATAGAAATGTCCTGTATCTTGATGATGGTGGTGACTGCACAAGTGTGTACCTTTGCTAAAACTTAATAATAAATGTAGCTAAATAGGTTCATTTTATTTCACATAAATTATGCATCCATAAAGCTAATTTTTAAAATATAGGCATCTGTTATTGGAGTGAGACTTCTATGGGATAACTACTCTCCCAAATTCACATTTAAGCCAGACAGTTATAACTAAATAGAACAGCACTCACTACCAACCTGTACCCACCCTACCGTACAGTCAACCGGAGCTCTCTCCTGTTAGGAAATTGTAGGACCTATGACATAGTGTTAATATTTGTATTTATGTTTATTCAGTGGTGGCTAATTATTCTATTTCACAGAAGTGGACAGTTACATCATTTTCTGAATTTTGCTGGTCTTGTAGCTTTTATAAATTACAGACTCTTAATATAAACTTGATGGTGGGATAGTGGGAAGAGCTTTGAGCCTAATCAGCCTGTGGTTGAAATTCCGGCTTTGCCACTTAACAGCTGTGCCACATTCATTCCTTCATTCCTCCATAAAATATATCTAAGTTGATTGTGATGTGCCAGGTATTTCCCCAGGCATAGGGAAATGCTCTTGACCTCGCAGAGCTTACAGTCTCGAGCGTCACCTCACTTACTGTCTCCAAGTTTCTGGATTTTGCCATTTTGAAGATGGGGTTGTAATACCATCTTCACAGCGTGGTTGTAAGGATGAAGTAAGATCACCACCTCGTTTACTCAGAATGTGTTAGACAATAAGGGTTCCCCCTCCTGCTATACCCATCTTTGTGTGTTCCCAACTCCCTTATCGGCCCTCTCCTTCTCTTCTATCCTATCATAACCTACTCTTTTCCTCTCCTCTCCCATCACGAATTTGACGTCTCCTGTACTGTAGTAATATACTACAAATGCCACTGCTTGTTTCTTTTCTCAGCTAAAAAAGTCATTTGCACTTCTGAATGCATCCATTCATCTCTTTTCCTCTTTCAACTCTTTTATTGTTAAACTTAGGTTGGATGGTATTTAAAAAACAGTTCTGGACTTGATTTTTATGCTATGCAAAATGAAGTGGAGTATATTCTTCAACAATAACTCTTTCTAATCGTATGGCATTTTACCTTTACAAAGCCTTTTTGTATCTATTGGCTCATTTAATGATCTCAACAATCTTATGCAGTCAATGAGGGGATTGACTGTACGGATTCATCTACTGAGGCTCATCTAGTTAAAAAGGTATTTAGATCAGAGCTGGAATGTGCACCTGCTTGTGTTTTCCATTTGTTTATGTATTTCACCCAATTGATTGACTCCTGGGTATATACTGGGCATCATGTGACGCTGCCCTTAAGAAGCTCATTGTCTGTAGGGGCAAGATTGCAGCTGGAGAGCAGTGACTATGATAAATGTTGAAGATACAGCGAAAGGCCATGGACCAGTGAACAGGATGGAGGAGCAAAGGATCAGCCTTGCTGGGACACAGGGGAAAGGGTACTATGATATACCACATAGGCAGAGGATGGAGGCTAGTTATGGTTTTTCCATGAGAATGAAGAAGGGAAAGGTCTTCCTAAAACACCCCAAAACTGCTCACTGAATGGGCTTTTTTTTGATAAATGGAGAAAACAAGGGCTTGTTTCCTGCAGCCATTTCTTGGGCCACTCTCCATGAGACGCAGGTCCCTGCTCAGGCTGGATGGAGCCTGTGCAGAAAGGCAGTGGGCGATGGGATTTGTGTCCATCAGCATACACTTCCTGAAACTGGCCACCAGTGAACAATCAGATCTCCTTGGAATATTCTTAAGCTTCCTTACATGTTTGATTAGTTTTTCCCTGTAGGGAATGAAAGAAAGGCAGCAGCAATTGAAAAGGCCCAGAACTGGCTTCTGGGGTGACATTGATCTTCAGAACAGACAGGAAGTTTAGAATCATTCCAAGTTTTAATGGACAGCCCACTACTGGAAGCACTTGGTCCCAGTGGTAGATGGGGTGGAGGAAGCAAGAGAGTCTGAGGTCTCTTTCTGACTGTTCCACAGGCCCCTTAATATTCTTTCTTCCCAACTTCCCCTCCGTAAAAGAAGATGGATTCACATATAATATTCTTTCACTTATTCATTCTCTTGCTAGCCCACAGAACCTGTACTACATAGCAGACCCTCTGCTAGGTGTCAAGGATATAAGGATACAAGAGTAAGATACAAGGAAGCTGTAGCTCCCTGCAGGGGCTCCTGATGCAATGGGGCAGCAGACAGAAAGACTGGGTGGGGGAGGGGCAATGCGCGCGCAGGTGAAGGGGCCAAGTTATCCTGGAGGAAGCAGCAGAGAACCACGAGGAGAAGCGGAAAGGGAGAAGCTGGCTGATTGTATGGCTCGAGCAATTTTGGTGTAGAAGAGAACTATCTAATGAAGATCTTTTACATTATTTTGGTGGGATATGTGACATAAACCCTCTCTTTAGTATTGCTCGTTAATATTTGGTGAAGTAGATTCTTTGGGAAGAAGTGCTGAGCTCTGCTTCAGGGTTTATGAGGAAAATAAGAGGCTGGACATCAAAAAAGGAATGGAATTTAAATAAATGCATATATACATACATATATATCACCTATATACCTACCTAATTAATAATAAATACATACATATGGTATATATTTAGATCCCCTTAAAGCTTCTTGGGGAACAAAAAGGAGCGTTATTTGGACAATATGTTGTTAGTAATAACCTGAGTTAACACTTAAGTACTCGCTATGTACCAGATTCTTTTCTAAGTACCTTAAATGTAATACATCTTCTTTAATCTTTATAGCAACTTCATGAGGTAGGTACTAACATTATCACCATTTTGCAGAGAAGGAATATGAGACACAGAGAAGTTAGGTTACTCTCCCAAGGACACACAGCAAGTAAGAGATAGAAGCTGGGATTTGAATCTAGGCAGCCTAGATCAAGCACCTCAACTCTTAACCACTATGCCTGATTATATAAGATATGGTTCATTTTTAATACTTTTGTGAGGAATTGAATCCTTCAGGGAGCCTAGAGTACAGATGGAGGAGGAAAGGAGGCTTTGATTCTCGAGCAGCCAGATGTGGGGAATGGAGGCTTCTGCTTTCCATGGTGCTTTAAATGGATTGCTTCCTGAATTTGATTACAGATCTTGGACAAGGTTTGCTAATTTGGTTCTTTCATTCAGTAACTATTTATTGAGTAGCTACTCTGTGCCAGAAATTATTTGAGGTGGTAGAGAAAGAGCAGTGAACAAAATGAACAAAACCCCAATGATTATGGAGTTTATTTTCTAGTGGGGAAGACAACAGAAGAGTGAATTGATGGTTTGTACAACCGTGGTAACTGCTACGGAAATAAGGGACGTAGTGAGAACACAGAGGAGGGAGGGGAGCTGCTATATAACACGGGGTGATCAAGGGAAGCCTTACTGACAAGATCACATTGGAATGGAGACCCGAAGGGAGTGAAGGAACGAGCAAACTGTATCCGGGATAAGAGCACTGCAGGCAGAGGGAAGGGCAGGTGGGAAAACCTTGAGGTCCAGTTGCGCTTGGCATGCGTGAGGAATAGACAGGCGACCGGTGCATCTAGTGTAGGGTGAGCTGGAAGCAGAGGGGTAGCATGACGCATGAGAGATTTAATGGAGGCTTTGGCTTTTACTCTGAGATAAGAAACCACCAGAGATGTGTGGGCAGAGGCATGAAGGAATGACGTCTTTCTGCCTTATGCTTTGAAAACATTACTCTGGCTGCTGCGTGAAAAATAAACTCTAAGGGCACGTGGGTGGGGACAGGGAGGGAAACAAAGTAACTATAGTCCAGGCAAGGAATGATGGTGGTAGTATTGGAGGTGGTGAAAAGTGGTTAGGCTGTGTTCTGAAGGTAGGGCTAACTAAATTTGGAAGTTGTCCCCGGATAAATGGTATTTAAGCCATAAAACTGGCTGAGGTCACCTAAGGAGTGAGTCTTTTTTTTTTAATAAATTTATTTATTTATTTATTTTTGGCTGCATTGGGTCTTTGTTGTTGGGTCTTCGTTGCTGTGCGCGGACTTCCTCTAGTTGAGGCGAGTAGGGGCTACTCTTCGTTGTGGTGCGTGGGCTTCTCATTATGGTGGCTTCTCTTGTTGCGGAGCACGGGCTCTAGGCATGTGGGCCTCAGAAGTTGTGGCACGTGAGCTAGGAGTGGGTCTTGGTAGAGAAGGAAAAGTGTTCAAGGATGGAGACCTGGAAAACTCTGATGTTTAGAGGTTGAGGAGGTGGGAGGGACCAGCGAAATGGGACTAAGAAAGGGTACCCAGGGAGCAGAGAAAAACCAACGGGGAATGGCCTCCCGAAAGTCAAGTGAAGAAGGTCCTTCATGTAGGAGGTTGACCAGATGTGTGGCGTGATGCTGACAGTCAGTAGGGACTGAGGACTGACCATTGGGTTAAGTAACAAGGAGGTCACTGGTGACCTTGACACAAGCTGCTTTGGTACGGTAGAGGTGGTGGGGTGAAGCCTCATTAGAGCAGATTTACGAGAAAATTGTTACCTCTGGATATGCTCTCACGTGAGGCTGTCGTCTGAGTGGAAATGGAATCTGCTTTCACACTCCTCAGGGGCCTGAGACTTGTCCTTAGAAAACCAAGGCTCAAAGGCCCAGGGCTTTAGAAGCAGCAGATAAGAGAGTGAAACCTTTGAACTTGGGAATAGTATTAAAGCTGTCATCTAGGACTTGATGACAGACCTTGCTCCAGGAACTAAAATGGACCAGTTGTTGGGTTTATTCTGGTTCTCTGCCTAGGACTACAGCTAAAGAATCTCCTTTAGATATTTACCCAGGGAATATGTCCCCCCAGCCTTCCTTGACAACAAAATGCAGTGCCCTTAAAAGTCTGGACTCTGGAGGAAAATTATTCTTTCTCTCTCTGATGAAATTTTCTTTATAGTCCATAGTCTTCTTCATCTGTTGGTAGAGCATCCTCTAAATGCCAGATGTGGTTGGTGTGAATATTGGGCTAGGATATCAGAGAAATGAGTTCTAATCACTGCTCTGTTACTAATTTGTTGGGCAAAATAATTGTAACATTATATCCCTATGTACCTGAGTATTTTCATCTAGGATAACTTTTGAATTCCTTTCTATGTCATATCTTCTGATCCCTTCTAAAATTCATTTATGTTTTCCAAGTTCCTAATTTATGTCATCCATCCCTTCTTTGTATCAATACTAATCACAGTACCCCCTCGCAAGAGGAATAAGGGATATTTTCCAGCCATTCGATCATCTTTATGAATCTTCTATTGGTTTGGGAACCCATAAACTGTGGAGCACAGCTTTCAGTTTTGATGTATCAAAAACCCAAGACTGGGCTCAGAATGGCAGCTGATACCTAGAGTCCCTCTGGGACTGGGACCGGTTGCTTCCTTTGAGCTCTCAGTGCTCTCAGCAAAGTCCCGGGTACCCATCACTGGCTTTGTATTCTTGGTCAAGGTAATTAGCCTCTCTGTGCTTTGACTTCTCAACTGAAAAGGGAATATCACTATCACATGTGTTGAGAGAACATCTGTGATAGTCCTTGGATCCTCCACAAGAGTGGCTACTATTACTTACCTATCTACTTACCTGATAGAAAGGCTGCTAATTGTAGGTACCTGCTGATATCCACTCGGTTCAGATTTTGCTGTGCAAAAACGACCAGAGAGGTTGTCTTAACTCAGGACTTCATGGGAACAGCAAAGAAGTTAAATGAAAACCAAACACACTCTTAGGAATGAAAGCCCTCCTACCATGGTCTGCAGCTCTGCATACTGTTCGGTGGGTTCTGAAATCGACTGCCTGCTTCCGCTCCCTTTGAACCATTTCTGTTTCGGTGTGGTCTACATCTCTCCCCCCAGATTCTGTTGGCTGCCTCCCTTTGTCTCATGCTGCTGTTTTTCTAGGTATGCTCTGGCACTGGTCGCTTCCTTTGGGTTCTTAGTATAAGAGTCAGTGAGATCGCAGCCTTTGCATAAGCAAATACTTAAAACACACTTTAAGAACCAAGTCTGCCTGGCTCAAGGGGTTTGTCTCCCTACCATGAGGTCTGCAAACTTAGTGGCTGCATTCTGAGTGCCCTCTTTCTGCATCCTGCATTCTGTGTTCCTGTGGCGCCCTTCTAAAGAGAATAGGCATTTGAAATAGCTTTGGGGAGGAGAATTCAATCATTTGATCCCATTTGGGGTTCCCCACATTGAATAGAAATATGGATTATGTGATTTAGCCTGTGTAGCATTATTCATCATTTCCTTTGCCCATTTGACAAAGAGGGAGGGAGTATGGAATGGGTGGCAGGGCCCACTTATACCATTTCTATTGTCTCTTCCATTACAATGTGAGCCACTTAAGGGAAGGGCTAGTACCTTCCACTTCTGCACATCTGATGCCTCACTCATGGCCTGGCCCCCATGAGGAACATGGTCAGTAGCTGTTGGAATGAATTGTTGCATTGAATCCACCATCCCTGCCTTGGGTAGTAGTACCAGGTGTCACAGCGCAGTGGGATCAGAGATAAAGGGCTTCTCTTAGGGTGGTTGGGAAACAAAGGGTCGTGGGCGGGGAGTTGCATGGCATGGACTCAGCTTTGGAAAATCCCAGAGAAAGTCATGATTTCCTGAAGATTGGCAGGCTGAGTAGAAGTTTCCCAGTCTAAGAACGGCGGTTCCCAAATCCTGGTCCACAGAGTGCTGTTGGTCACCAGTGAAATGAAAATGGGCAAAGTAGTGATTTTTTTTTTTATTTCAGTAAAAGAAAATTAATGCTTTTATTTTATTTATTTATTTATTTTATTACTTTTTTTTTTTTTTCGGTACGCAGGCCTCTCACTGTTGTGGCCTCTCCCGTTGCAGAGCACAGGCTCCGGACGTGCAGGCTCAGCGGCCATGGCTCATGGGCCCAGCCGCTCCGTGGCATGTGGGATCTTCCCGAACCGGGGCACGAACCCGTGTCCCCTGAATCGGCAGGCGGACTCTCAACCACTGTGCCGCCCTCATTTGCTTTTTGATGAAATATTCAATGTCAGTAAAAAGTTTTCCCTCACACCCTCTTAGGACCATTAAACGTCCAGGGAAACAAGGATAGAGGGATCAGGGATTTAATAGATATTTTAGAAAAGCAAATGGCACTCTGTCTAAGGCAGCTGCTACGCAGCATTTGAAGAAGCTTTCCGTGGATGCGGTGGTGCAGGAACCACTCTTCCCTCTGGCATTTTTTCCTGAGCGTATGTTGCAACCCATCACTAATGACAGGGCTCCGTGCATCTCCCAGGCTGTCTGGGGGAGTCTTTTTGAAGGCATTTCAGCCATCTGTTAGGGTTTCCTGCTCACAAGGGTGCTTTGGTGCCATAAGGAGATGCGACGTGACATTTGGAATCTGGGCCCATGTGTCACAATGCCAAGGGCAGGGACAGCCCTGGGAGACTGACTCTGGCTGCTGTGTAGGCATGAGCATGTCAGTCAAATAGATCTGGCTGGGCAGTCGTATTAGCAGCTGGGCCCCTGGAATTTAGAGGGGAGGGGGAATGAAAAGTCTTAGGAACCTCTGGAAGAGAAGGACAAACCCCTTCCTGCTCATCTTCCTCTGGAAAACCCTTGGGGTAAAAGTGAAGACCACAGCTGGAGCAATGAAGTTGGCAGTGATCAGAATTTACCAGACTTCAAGCCCCATAGCCATGATTTTCTGCCATCTACATGCTGCCAATAATTTGCTTTATATTTTCTTTAAATGGGCTCACATCTTTATTTAAATACATGTATTTTTTTAATTTATTATTTATTTTTGGCTGCATTGGGTCTTCGTTGCTGTGCACGGGCTTTCTCTAGTGGCGAGTGGGGGCTACTCTTCGTTGTGGTGCGCGGGCTTCTCATTGCGGTGGCTTCTCTTGTTGTGGAGTGCTGGCTCTAGGTGCTCGGGCTTCAGTAGTTGTGGCACGTGGGCTCCGTAGTTGTGGCTTGTGAGCTCTAGAGCGCAGGCTCAGTAGTTGTGGCACACGGGTTTAGTTGCTCCGCGGCATGTGGGATCTTCCCAGACCAGGGCTCGAACCCGTGTTCCATGCATTGACAAGCGGATTCTTAACCACTGCGCCACCAGGGAAGTCCCAATACATGTATTTTTAATGAAATTTTATGTAGGTAACTAACTAGACGTCAGCATCACTTGCTATAAAGGCAAAATGGTCACAAATAAATAAAATGAAAACAAAGCAAATAAATAAAATGAAAACAAATAAACAAAATGAAAACAAACAAATAAAATGAAAACACAAATAAATAAATGAAAACAAAGCTAAAATTGAAATTTTAGCTTGACCTTGTGGCCTGCTAGCTCATTGTTAAAATGGGAAATCAGCAAGTGTCATGGGCTTGTTAAAGGCGTGAACTCAGACTTTCTCCTTAAGGTAATTGGCAATATTGAAAGCAAATTCAGTAGTGAATCATCATTGTAAATCAACTATACTTCAATTTAAAAAACATGAATCATCATTAGTTTATGTGCTTAATATTATTTAATACCATATCCAAGAATTCACTAAGTTTCATGTGCCACCTAAAATCATTTTGTGTGCTACGTGAGGACTGCATTTCACACTGTGGATGACACCTGGAGGATGGAAAAGACTTGTCCGAGGTAACCATGGTTCTGTTTCCATCCTTGTACCTATGCCGTTTATCAACGAATTTTATAGCTTCTCTTGCTGGAGGCAGGTTGTACATGCCTGTACCTTGACTTTGGACTCTGCCTTTGTGACTTGCTTTGGCCAACAAGATGTTAGCAGATGTGCTGCCAGCAGAGGCTTCAAATTGGGCTTGTCTGCTTTCTTGCACTTTGCCATCAGTGTGAGGAGGACACACCATGGTTAGCCTGTTGATCTAAGGAGGATAGCAGACACGTTGAGCAGACCTAGTTTCTATCTGCAGAAAAGTTCAGTTTTGGACTCCAGGCTGCTGATTTCCCCTTTTGGTGCAGTATGGGGAGTGTGTGTGCATGTGAGTGTGAGAGAGAGAGAGAGAAACAGCAGACAGCAGACAGAAATTGACAGAGAGAGAGGTAGGGGAAGAAGAGAAGGAAAAAAGGAGAGGGGAGGGCGAGGAGAGGAGGAAAGGAAAGACTGCCAGGGAAGATCCATGTGCTTAAGGGCACGGGCTCTGTCTCTTTCATCTTCTGTACTCCCAGAGCTTAACAGAGGCTCCCAAGTGTTGATGACAAATAAATGCTTTGTCTTTTATCCAACAACTTTCCAAATTCAAGGAGCATTTACCCAGAACTCTGTTATATACATGGAACTGGGCTAAACATACGCAGTGATACAAAATAAGTCCTTTTTTGTGCCGTAGGACATCATCATGTATTTTGGTGGCAAGGCCACACTTAAATAATGTGACTAAGCACCCATTCGAAGCTGTATTGTTCTGTGCGAAGTGACAGGTGCGGCGTCCCTCTAATACGGCAGTGTCCTCTCCTGCGAGCCTTGATTGGGCGCACTATCAACCTGCGGTGCCATTCTTCAACACCCTGTGGGGAATTTAGGTTCTCCACAAATCTGTCCCTCGTCTTCCTCCCTTTCCTCTTCTTCTCTCTACGCACATTTCTATTCCTTTCCTTCCGGGTTCTCTCTGCTTCTGCTCAAGAGTAAGTGTAGATACCTGCATCCATTTCAATGAGCTGCCCTTCCGTCTGGTTGTCTTGAAACCCAGGAATCGTCCTTCACATCCCCCCTCCGTGACTGAGTCCTGGGGAATCTGTCTGCAATTTACAGGTTGAGTCCATTCTGTTCCAACTCCTCCCTCACCATCATGGGCCCCTGTCATGTCTCACCTACCTGGTTTCTTAGCATCCCCTTCACCCAGCCGATATTCCCCAAAGAGCAGTAGGAATAATCTTGTAAAATGCTAATCTGACCATTTAACTCCCCTGCTAAAAGGCATCTCAGGTGCAGCCCATTACAATTTGGAAAAAAAAAAAAGACTTGTACTGTGGCTCATAATATTCCACATGATATGGACACTGCATAGGTCCATTCTTCCAGTGAAACCAAGGAGATTCCGCAGTCAGTAAGTGGCAACATCTTTTGACTTCAAGGCTATCGTTCTTCATGCGAACTAATCATAACCACAATCATAATTACCTTTTATTGAGTGCATACGATAACATACACATAATTAAGTTCTTTAAACATATTAAATTCCTTAATCCTCACAGCCAAATCTATGAATCAGCGCTGTTATTCTCCTGGTTTTACAGGTGAGGAAACTAAGACACAGAACGTTTAAGCAATTTTTCCAAGGCCACACAGCTTGAAAATGACAACGCCCAGGCAGTGTAACTTCCTTACCCCTACTGGGCCCTGCAATGAGCGTAGAATTGACAAAAAAGGAAGGAATATGTTCTAACTGCCACCTCCTTCTCCATCGCTATCATTCTTCTGGCTAGATATCAGGCTATCCAAATCTTTGTATAGTTTCTTAAGTTGGCATTGCTTCTTCCCCCTCAAGAGATAGCTAAGTATAAACAGCAACGTCAATAAATATTAGGAATCAACTGTTTAAAATTGATAATGTCTCTGAAGGCCTGAGACGGTCTTCTTCCAAAGAGGTAATTACAGGAACCCAGTAAGGATGGGAGGAATTTCGCAGAAAATAGAGTATGAGCAATCCTAACGGAAATGTCAAAAGGATAATGTGTTTTGCAAATGTTTATTGCAAACAGACAGAAGTGGGTTCAGTTACTCATCACAGCCTACACATTTCTCTTTGTTGGCTGGAAAACACTCAGGTGTTTTGTTTTTCAGAAAAAAAAATTATTTTCTGGGATGGCATGGAGGTATTTTTAGCTTTGAAAGTTTGATTGTGAACTTCTATGGCCTATTAAAAAAATGCTGATGCAGCCTTAAAACATGAAAAAAGATGACAGATGCCAATGAACATGATGAATCCACTGGACTCCATATATCATCTGTCCTTTGCCCCCTCTTTCCTCCAACCCCTGAGCTTTCTGAACGCCTCATCTTTGAAACCAGAATCTGTATTCGGCACGTGTGGCTGCACGATTAAATAAAAGTAATCATCATCTTTCTCTGCTGTTGCCTCTGTAGGAGAGATTTTTTAACTCTACCTCTGCTGCCACATCCCCTAGTCAGGCCCTTTGGAGAAAACCGGATTTTAAATCTTAATGTTAGTGAGACTTTGTGCAAGTTTCTTATCCTTGTTGAGACTCACACTGAAACTCAGTCTCATCTGGTATCCAGTGAGAATGATGACACCTGCATCACAGGGCAGCAGTTGTGATGTTTAAGTGACATGTATTTTAAGTGCCTATAATTCTTTTTTTTTTTTAATAAAACTTTATTTTTTGGCTGCGTTGGGTTTTCATTGCTGGGCGTGGGCTTTCTCTAGTTGCAGCGAGCGGGGGCTACTCTTCATTGCGGTGCGCGGGCTTCTCATTATGGTGGCTTCTCTTGTTGCGGAGCACGGGCTCTAGGCAGGCGGGCTTCAGTAGTTGCGGTGCACAGGCTTAGTTGCTCTATGGCATGTGGGATCTTCCCAGACCAGGGCTTGAACCCGTGCCCCCTGCATTGGCAGGCATTGGCAGGCGGATTCTTAACCAGGGAAGTCCTAGTGCCTAGTAATTCTTAACTATAATGGCTTGAGCCCTTATTGTGTGTTGGCACTTTACATCTATTATTTCATTGAATTTAACCCTATAAAGGAAGAATCATTATCTCCACTGTACAGATAAAGAAGCTGAGGCTCAGAGTCGTGCAATAACTTGCCTGTTATGGGTTGAATTATATCCCCCCCTCCAAAAGGTATGTTGAAGTCCTAACACCCAGTACCTCAGAATATGACCTTATTTGGAAGTAGGGTCTTTACAAAGGTAATCAAGTACAAGTGAGGTCATTAGGGTGAGCCCTAATCTAATTTGACTGGCATCCTTATAAAAAGGAGAAATCATGGTACGGACACAGACATGCACAGAGGGAAGACAGTGTGAAGACAGAGAGGGGGAAGACAGCCATGTGACTGGAATGATGAGTCTACAAGCCAAGGAATGCTGTAGATTGCTGGCAAAAGCCAGAAGCTGGAAGAGGCAAGGAAGTATTCTCCCCTAGAGCCATCAGACAGAGCATGGCCCTGCTGATGCCTTGATTTCGGATTTCTAACTTCCAGAACTGTGAGAAAATAGCTTTCTGTTGTTTATGCTACTGAGTTTGGGGGACTTTGTTATAGCAGCCCTAGGAAACTAATACATTCCTTAAGGTCACATTGTGAATACGTACCAATAAACCAATACCAGGATTCAGTTCCTGGTCTGTCTGACTTAAACACTGGGCTGTTAACCGCTGCTCTACTGTTGCTACTCAATGTATGGGCCCTGGACCAGCAGCACTGACCTCACTGTGGAGCTTTTTAGAAATGGAATATCTCAGGTCCCACCCCAGATCTACTGACTCAGAATCTGCATTTTAATAAGATCTTCAGAGATTTCTTATGCCCTTCAAAATTTGAGAAGCACTGCTGTAGACTACCTCCTTCTGTACCGATCAACCAGTATTCATTCCCTTCTCTTTTTTCCTGAGCTCCTCTTTTGTGTGCTATTGCAACAGGCTCCTAGTAGGTCTTTCCATTTCTAGAATGTTCTCCTTCCAGTCCATTTTCCACTCCACTCAATCCTTCCTTAATCTCCCAAAACTAACTTGTCCCTTATACGTGGTAGGAAAACTGGGTACAGTAAAAAGATAGGCTTTGGACCCTACTGAACTCATCCAAAATCCTGCTTTACCATCCCATTGGCGTATGGAGAGCAAGTCACTTGTCCCTTCTGGGCTTCAACTTTCTCATCTATTCCTGGTGGCTTTACTCTACTGGAAGCCATTATCATCATCCTTTGCGTGGACTACTGAAGTGGCCGCCTAAGTGGACTTCCCACCTCCTCACCTCCCAATCTCAATCTGTCCCCCTCATTGTTTCCTTGATGAACTCTCCAAAAGCAAATCTGATCATGTCATCTTCCTGAATAAAAACCCCCATGATGTCCCTGTCCTTAGATAAAGTCTGAATTCCTGAACATGGCTCACTCGTGTTCCTTGCCTGATCTGCCCTCACCTATTTCTCCTATCTCATCTCTCTTTACCACTCCCCCACTTTCTTATTTATTCTGTAGGTATGCTAACCTTCCTTTACTTTCTCAAGTTAGCAATCACCTCTTTCAGGGTCCTTTTCTGCATCACCCCTCCTTCCCCTAAACTCCTGTGTCTTAAGGGTGCCTCCTCTCTGTTTTTCTTTATCATAATATTAATCAAGCTTTTTATTTATTGCTTGATAAAAGTTGATTTGTGTATATTCCCCACCAGACGACATGAGCGTGGGGGCAAAGACCATGACTATCTTTGTGATCTTTTGTATCCCAGCACTTTAGCCCAGTGTTGGTACATAGTAAGCCCTCAACACCTATTTGCTGAATAGATAAAAGAAGTTGGGAGATGACCCAGTTTTCAGGCCAGCGTTGTTGCTTCTCTTTAAGAAACATTTATTTCGGAAACCCCACTGCTGTTTAACAGACTAGGTGCTGGGAGTAGAGTAAGTACAGGAACAGCCAGTCTATCCTTTCTGAAGTTTCTTTTTCTTTCCCACATGATGAAGGCTCCTAGATCCCACCTCACTGAACAAAGCTCAAGTATTTACTACTAATTGCTTTAAGTAAGGCCTGTGTGATCTCATTGCTAATCAGATGCTTGCATTTAAGAAAGAAAAATGGCTAATTAACAGAATCCAGTACTGCCAATATTAGGGCTCAGAGCCCTGTATGTGGCAACATGGTGATGGAAGACACATGGTGAAGTTTGGAAAGTCTTTGGGGCTTAAATAGCTTTTTCACTTTGAGAGAAGTTGAAACAACACACCCAAAACTACCAGGGAGGAGACATTCTGACAGAGGATGAGTCCATGGGTCCCGGGAACCTGTTCCTTCTGTGTATTGTCAGCAGTCAGAAATGCTCAAAGTTTAAAATGTAATTGTTAGCAACCCCAAATGAAGGCTCATGAGCCGCTTGTGAAACTGGCACTAGAATAACCAAGGTGGTTAAAGTTTGAAAAAATAGGAAACTTTATTCACATGGGATGGGCCAGTTTTGGCCTCGCATATGCTATGTGCTCAGTAGATTCTTGTTGAAGGAATTTCTCCTGCGAGAAATTTACAGAAGAAAAAAATAGATATTTACATAACCTTTATTAAAAAGCATAAAAGAAAAACCTGAATAAATGGAGACTATAATACCCTATTCATGAACAGGAAAACTCAATGTCATAAAGATGCCTCTTCTCCCCAGTTCATCTATAGATTCAAAGCTATTCCAGTCAAAACCCTAACAGGGTTTTTCAGGGGAAATGACAAGCTGAACCTAAAATTCATGTGGAAGAGTAAAGGGCCAAGAGTAGCCAAGTGTTTTTGAAAAAGGAGGAGATGGAAAAGAAAGAGAACTGATTCGTTTTAATAGATATCAAGATTCACTCTGAAGCCTTATGCCATTTTGAGAATGGTTTTGTTTTAGTGTTTGTTTGTTTGTTTTGCAAGCTGGTCATTCAGGGAACTGGTTTTTGGCAAACTTGCCTAGAGTCATTGTATACTGAGGGGTTAATTTGAATGAAAGTGAAGGCATGCACTGTAAATTTGTTGTCTTGGAGCTCAGCTCTGACGGCTGTAAGCTGCAGCTCAGGGCAGGGGAAAGAGCAGGGGTCAGATGCGCCAGGCTGAACCCCGGCTCTGCCTTCCTGAGCTGTGAGACCTTGGGTCAGTTGCTCAACTTCTCTGAGTCTCAATTTCTTAATTGTCAAATTCGATGAATAAAAGCCAACCTTGAAAAAAACATCACTGTTGGGCTGTATTTAGCTGCTTTTAGAATCTGTTTATTCAAGTTAAAAATTGCTTTCCGTAAAGTAGGGGTTGCAGTCTCAAATGTCTGCAGGGGCCAGGAAGATAATGCCCACGTGTATAGCAGCTGTAGAGAAGACGACGGGGAGGGAAGATTATAGCAAACTGTGAGTGAGCATAAAACAGGGCTGCAACGAAGCCAGCGCACACACCCCCAGTCAGCGACTTTAGTTCTAGAGCGAAGAACCTGGCTTTGGGGATGAAAAGGGGCAGAGATGAGATCAAGTTCCGCCTCAGACAATGGTGTGAGCCAGGCACGTTAATTCACTCTCTGCGACTCATTTTCCCACGTTTAAAATGGGAAGATTGGACTCTCTAAGGGTGATTGCAGCTCTTAGATTCTAAAATGCTTGTCCATGACGCTAATGTGTTGAGGCACTTGCCAGCCTCACTTCTTGAATTGGAAGTGAAAGAATCTCACTTCTAGGATTGGAAGTCCAAGGTTCACAGCCCAGCTCTGCCACTTACTAAATGCCACTTGAACAGGTCCCAGAAGCTCATTGCACTTCAGTTTCTACTACCAAATATATGAAGGAAGAGTAATTATGTCCTCCAAACAGAGTTGGGGTGACACCTCTGGCTCTGAAAGTGTTTTGTAAACAGAGCAATGATGGGAAGGGAGGTAGAGAACTGGTCTACCACGTCCCAGCTAGCCAATACTTATGTTATTTGAAAATCCAGCTTTCCTGGGATGGAGGCCCTGCTAGTGTCATTTTACAGAGGAGAAAACTGAGATTTCAAATAGTGAACCCAGGTATTGAAATCTCCTCCTGGTTCCAAGGCCCATGTACTTATTTCTCTGCCTGCCGCTTCCTCAGATGGACCAGCCATGTCCAGTGCTGGGAGCCTAGCTGTTGTCACCAGGTCGGAGGCCATGGGCAGTGGGATCAGAGGAACTTAAGAGCAGCAGTCACATTTCCAACCAGCAGTCGGGCAGGTCTTAGATTCCTAAATGAGGTGATCAGCCATGTTTGTACAGAACAAGATTGAGGGCTCTCTCTATGCCCTCTGTTTTAAATGTCAGGTTTCAGGTGGGCAGCCTGAGACCTACCGTTCTTGGACACGGGCAGGAGAAGGCCAGGGACCCCAGGTGAACTCTCCTGACTCAGGCAGGGCACAGCTGCTGAAAGGGATCACCTCTCCTTCTCTTTATGAAACCAACATGCTGCTATGGCCCCGGGGGAACACAGGTCAACAACTTCATGAATTACCCATTTGCTTGTAATCCAGTTGCAGTGGTGAAATATTATGTTGCCTGGGGCAGGGCTATTCCTGGCTTTTAGTTGTTTAAATTACAAAGTTTCTTTTTTGGAAGGTGGGAAGATTTATTGAATGCCTACCAAGGGTCAGGCATGGTGCCACTCACTTTGCACGGATGATTTTATTCAACCCTTGGGAGAACAGTACACATTAGATTCTGTCACTTCAGTTTATCAGATGTTAAAGGAGAGGCTCAGCTCGGATAAAGAAATGCACCAGAGTCCACAGATGTAGTGAGTGCTGGAGCCGAGCATCAGAATCGCTGGCTTTCTGACTCCAGAGTCTTCCACAGCACCAGCCTGCCCATCGGTGTGACACTGATGACAAATATTCCTGTGAAAACCAAATAGAGTTTCATTTATTAATGGTCTGCAATGGAGGAAGACTGCCTGCCCAGCCGATAGAAAACGCATTTGTTTTGTAAACAGAGAAAAATTCATTCATTTGCTAATGTTCTCTCCCTGCTAAACTTGTGCCAGTTCTGCCTTTAATCTGTTACAGAGCTTAAAAGCAAGGATGTCCCCACACCCCATGCCTTTGAGTATCCTACTTGGGACATGCAGGAATGGTTCTTCCTTTGTCTCAACATCGAAGGACAGTTTATGTCTTGACAGGTGTATATACCTGTCAACATATATATATGTTGAAACATAAATAAGTATAGAAAATCAAACCCCTCGGGTTACCCAGTTGTCCCATTTTCCAAGAAAATGAAAGCGAGGATAACTTAAAATGAATAAAAATATACTCACCATTTGGAAGTCTGAAATTGACAGTGTTTACCAGAAATTATATGAGCGGAGAACTCAGGCTTCTATTTGATTGTGGGTTTGAATTGGCGCCTGGGCGCTGAGATTCTTCCTTTGTGAGAGATTGCTGTTGCTGGGGGAATTGGCAGTGTGACCAGGCCGAGGGAAGGGATAAAATGATTAGGTCCGAGGCTTCACTGCGAAGCTTCTTCCTCTGAGATTTAGAAACCATCTCTCTTTCAGCCTCTTAATGTTTCCTGAACACCGTGAATTTCTCCAGGGGGCTTTATGGCCAGAACTGATCGCATTCAATTCTCCAGGGAGGAAATAGGCAGGTTTGTCTTATTTATTTATTTATTAAGTAAAGAACACGAAATGGAGAGGAAAGTCCTCTTATCTTGATTGTAGTGTTTGAGGACAGCTAGAAAACCTGCAAGTGACTGGCTCTCAGCCTGGATCCAACTGCCCCTACCCCACCCTTCTTGTTCCTCTTCATCTTTTTTCCATCCATGCTTTCCTCATGCACCTCCTCACTGCCTCTTTTCTCTTTCTTCCTCACCCTAATCTTTTGCAGCAGACTTTAAGCCTCTAATATGGTCAACCTCTTCTGGTTAAAAGTCAACAATTCTCACTCAAAGTGCTGCAAGGAAAAGCAATGTGTGATAAGGACTAGAACCAGAGAGCGACCCGGGCTGAGAACAGGCACCTCCTCCATCTGCCACTCAGGCCCCCTCTGTTCTCGCCTTCCAGACACATTGATGTCTCAGCACCTGCTGCTTCCTTGAACTTGGACTTACTGCAGCCCCTCAAGTGTGTGACTCTTCTTCACGGCCCTCGCCCTTCCTCACTTTTCTCTCTACTTCTTCTCACTTTTGGTTCCTGCTTCTAACAGGAGCCAAAAATCATGCCCTACATAGTTCCTAGTTCAGAATCCCAAAAAGGAATCTGATTGCCTATATTATAGACACACACACACACACACACATATGGAAATTTACAATAAGGAATTGACTCACGTGATTATAGATGCTAAGTCTCAAGAGCTGCACTTGGTAAGCTGGAGATCTGAGAGGAGCTGAAGTTTTAGTTTGAGTCTAAAAGCAGGAAAAATAATCTATGTCCCAGATCTAGGCAGTCAGGCAGAAGGAATTCCCTCTCTCTCAGTCTTTTGGTTCTAGTCAGGCCTTCGACTGATTGGATGAGGCCCACCCACATTAGGAGAGCAATCTGCTTTACTCAGGTTGATACATAAATTAACCATCACATTGCCCCAGGTCCCTGGGGCTCTCTCTGCTTCCTCCCTCTCACCCCTCCCACTTGGCTCCGCCCAGGCGTTGGTCTGGTCTGCCTTTGGATTGGCTACCATAAGATTGTATGTTCACCTCTATCCAGTCACCTGAGGCTGAGCAGTAAACTCAGGGGACACATCAATCAGCCACCTATGGTTGTCCCTTAAGCAGCAGCTTGAGGGGGGCACTTTCCTTTAGGAGGACCTGGGGTGGGACTATTGCGATGATAAATTGTTAAGAGCAACCCTACAGTCCTAACAACAATAAATGAGAGGCGTTTGTGTGGCTAGAGCTGGCAAGTTCATCAGATTTTTTTTTTGAGTTGCAGGGTCTTGCTAGGCACTGTGGATGCAAAGGTGAAAGGACACGACCTTCGCATCCAAGACTCACAGGGAGTAGGAGAGGCAAATTGAGGATCCCTGCAGCTCAGCAAACATAGAACATTAGGTTACAAGACATCTTGGAGATCTAGTCCAGCTCCCTCTGTTTCCCAGATCAAGAAATGGAAGCCCCGCTTCCCTGGTGGCGCAGTGGTTGAGAGTCCGCCTGCCGATGCAGGGGACGCGGGTTCGTGCCCTGGTCTGGGAGGATCCCACATGCCGCGGAGCGGCTGGGCCCGTGAGCCATGGCCACTGAGCCTGCGCGTCCGGAGCCTGTGCTCCACAGCGGGAGAGGCCACAACAGTTAGAGGCCCGCATACCGCAAAAAAATAAATTAATTAAAAAAAAAAAGAAATGGAAGCCCAGAGTGGTTAACAGATTTGCCTAGGGTCACACAGCCAGTTTCAGGTAGAGATTTTATTTCAGTTACCATGTGTTAAATGTATATAATCTGTTGGAGATTGGGAGACCCTTTCATGTTATTATTTCATTTAATGCTTATCACAGTGGTGTGAGGTAGGCTTTATCCAGAGGAGAGACTTGAATTTCAGAAAAGTGCATTAACTCACTCAAAGGTAGGTCACATAGGTAGATAGGAGAGACACGAAAGAAGGTCTCCTGTGATGTCAGTGTTGCAAACAAAGGCAGTGCTAGAAATTTTAAGTGTGATGTTGAAATATCTTCAAAAAAATCATCCAACGCTCACCAGTGTGATTCTTTCCTGCTCCTTGGGTGAGCAGGTGTTGAGTAAATAGAAAAAGAGCAGCAGGAGGGACATTTTTGAGAGACTGGCTAAGAAAGGAAGGCAATAGAAACTCAAAAAGGGAGATGGGGTAGATGTCTCAAGATGATCAATACTGATGACGTTTTCACTGAGGACTTTTGAAAATCCCGGGAAAAGATCCATTTTATGGATGGATAGGATGACTTAGCAACAAAGAGGAGAGGAAGAGAATCAGGTAGGGCAGTGAGACGAGGCCTGCTCAGTGCACTAATGACACATCTGTCCTGATTTTCCTTAACCTGAAAGACCTCTGCTGACCAAAGAGCTATTTGAAATGTCATGCATATTGATTTTTTCCCCCAGGCTGGGTTTACAATCTTTTCTGAAATAAGAGCATTTAGACTAAAATGAGGACTGAGCTAGCTTCTGCAAAATAGGAAGGCTCTACTGGTCAGTTGAGCAGAGCACAGAGGCAGGGTGACATCTCCGGCTGTGGTGCTTCAAGTTCTCGTGTTGGTCTTGGATTTCTTCATCTCCCACCTCCCCATCCCATTCCCTGTGCACCCCCTTTCCCTGTCCTATTTTCTCCCATCCATCCTTTCTTGCCCTTGATTTTGATAGCATAGTATATAAAGTAAGGATCACGACACAAACTGTTGCGAGTCAATGGGCCACTACAGTTAGAATGTAATACGATGTGGAATGGAGAAGGCTACGCAACTGGAAAGAGCATGCCTAGGTCGTAAGAGGCAATGGCTGCTCAGCTCCACCTAACTGCTGCCCTGCTCAACTATGGACCCAGTGCTGCCAGCTCTTCCAACTTTTGAAAAGAACCTGGAAATGTAGATGTACCTTTTACAAAATACTCTGATTTTTTAGTGTGATCAATTAATTCAATTCTCTTACAAATTCTTTCAGGCTGGTACTCACCCATGGGTCACCAGCTTCTGACCACTGGTCTACAGTAAGAAATATAGCTGAAATCCTAACTTCACTGCTTCTAGCTCTGTGACTCTGAGCATGTCTCTTAACCTCTCTGTGCCTTCCTGTCATGACTATCAAATAGTATTAGAAGATGGCATATACAGTACCAAGCTCACTGTCTCACTCAGAGTAGATACACCATAGATAATAACTCCCTCCCCTCCCTTCCACTCCATCCCACGATGATGGTATTTTAATCATGTATACTTCTGATTCCAAAGAGGAATATTCAGTCTATTACAAGACCAATGGCTTCTGCAACATCAGCCTGAGTTCCTCCTGCAAATGATCATATCACAAGAGCTCACAGTGTATTCTTACCCTGCTTTGTTGAAAGCCATTTCCCCAAAATGCATTTTATGTGGGCAATGAGTCTCTATTCATGCACAATTTCACATGAAAAGATTTGCCCTTTTCATCGTACGCATGGCTTGAATCAGCCAGCCTGCAAGAAAATATTTCCATTCATTAGCATGCCAAATGATGTCACTGGCCTGGAACTTCACTGGTGGATATGGCCATGGGCTCATAGCCTCCTGGCACTCCAAGAATTCTCAGAGGAAGCCATCTAGTCCAGACTTCTACACAATGGTCCTTTAAATGCAGCTGAAACATCTCCTTAGGTGGTGAGGGCTCATTTTTCTGGGAAGCTGCCCTGGCCATTCTAGTTATTTGAAATATCTTGCTTGTCTCCAATTTTAATCTGAATTTCGGTTAACTTGTGCCCATTGGTTCAGATCTAACCTCCAGCAATACTGAGAGGAAGTTTAATCACAGTACAACCTGGCATCCCATTAAATAGCCATAATAGTGAGAATGCAAGTCACACATCAGGACTGTTCTCGGTGTTTTACATATGTTTATTTCCTTAACATTCACAAAAACTCTATAAGGCACGTAATAATAAAGCACTCTCATTTTAAGAATGAGGAAACTTGAGGCCCAGTGGTCTCATGACTCATAAGTGGGAGAGGCAGGAAGGCAGCCCGGGCTATCTGACCTCAGAGTCCATGAGCCTACGGACGACATCCTCCTGCCTCTTCCTGGTGGAGGACCTGCACCAAGGTTTAGTGCGCAGGACCAAGTGCTTTGATGTCATCCAGAGTCAGATTACGTCCTGACTCTGCCACTTCCTCTTAGAGAAAACTTGGCCAACCTACTTCATTTTCCTGACCTTTAAATAAGGGGTATGCCACGTCTCAGATGTCTTGGGAGTCAAATCTCTGTAAATCATACAGCAGTACCTGACAAGTAGTAGACATGCAATGGGTTTTTGTTGAATAAATGGCATTTATCTGGAATATTACTCAGTCATAAAAAAGAATGAAATGATGCCAATTGCAGCAACATAGATGGACCTAGAGATTATCATACTAATTGAAGTAAGTCAGACAGAGAAAGACAAATATTATATGATATCACTTATATATGGAATCTAAAAAATGATATAAATGAACTTATTTACAAAACAGAAATAGACTCACAGACATAGAAAACACACTTATGGTTACCAAAGGGGAAGGGGGGTGGATAAGTTAGGAATTTGGTTTTAACAGATACACACTACTATATATAAAATAGATAACCAAAATGGGCCTACCATATGGCATAGGGAACTATATTCAATATCTTGTAAAAACTTATAATGGAAAAGAATATCAAAAAGAATATAAGAATATATATATATATATATATATATATATATAAATGAATCATTTTGCTGTACACCAAAGTCTAACACAACATTGTAAAACAACTATACTTCAATTACATACACATTTGAGTATTCATACTCATTTAATTAAACTTTCAGCAGACATTGGTGAGTACCTTCCCCTGTGGTAGGCACTGTGGTAGGTGGAAAGGACATATAGATAAGCTGCTTCCTTGGGAGTAAAGCACCAAAGCTGCGTTTTACTGAGTACATACTCTTACCTCCAAATTTTTCCCCTAGGTCCACTTTTGTAAGCATTCCCTACAACAATTCTGAGAATTGGATGTTACTATCCCCAACCTGCAAATTACTATATTGAGAGTAAGCCAGCCCAAGGTCATTGCCAATTAGTAAATGGCAACATTTATTCTCAGACTTAGATTTCTGACATGAGATTCCACGTTGCTAGAGCAGACATTGGATATTTGAAAAGAAGAGAGATTGGGCTTCCCTGGTGGCGCAGTGGTTGAGAGTCCGCCTGCCGATACTGGGGACACGGTTCATGCCCCGGTCCGGGAAGATCCCATGAGCCGCGGAGCAGCTGGGCTCGTGAGCCATGGCTGCTGAGCCTGCGCGTCCGGAGCCTGTGCTCCAAAACGGGAGAGGCCACAACAGTGAGAGGCCCGGGTACGGCAAAAAATAAATAAATAAATAAGAAGAGAGATTAATGCTCTTTAGAGATATACAGTGTTGTGTTCAAAGCAAAACTTTCCAACCTTTGCTTTTGTCCTTGAAACTGAGAAATGAAATTGTCAGTGGAACTAATAGTCTTTGGATGGCAGGCCTGCCTACCATTTAGTTTTCCTTCCCACTGGGCAGGAACCGTGTCATCGTCGTGGTTTGTTCTGTGCTGAGGGCGAGGATGCGAGGATGCTCAGAGGGTGCCCTCAGGGCACGCCTTGCACCTACCAGTGATGAATTGTCATGGGGAGAGGTCTGTGCGCACCTAACTGGCTCTTCTTCGTTCAGAGGGCACCCCCCACCCCATGCAGGGAGTCCAAGGAGCAAGATGCTGAGGGACATAGGACAGAGTATCCAGACTCCCGATGTCACAGTTTCCTTCAGCTTCCTTTGTGACTTTAGCCAGAATGACCTTTCTGATCCTTAAATCTCATGTATTAAAAATGGTGCCAGGGGCTTCCCTAGTGGCACAGTGGTTGAGAGTCCAACTGCCGATGCAGGGGACACGGGTTCGTGCCCCGGTCCGGGAAGATCCCACATGCCGCGGAGCGGCTGGGCCCGTGAGCCATGGCCGCTGAGCCTGAGCGTCCGGAGCCTGTGCTGGAGAGAGTGTTTGAGCAGGATCTGCAGGTGTCAGGCGGACTCCCAACCACAGCGCCACCAGGGAAGGGAAGCCCCTACCCTTTGTTAATAATACCCGAAGAGGCTCTCTTAATTCAAGACAGCACAAGAACAACTAAAGGAGTAGTTGTGAACAAATGCGGCCACGACATGGAGTGAATTTTGTATGTGTCACCCATAACTGATTGTGTACACCCACAAGGACCCTCACATCCTCATGAACCCAGGGGCGCACACTCCAGGGCATAGCTGCGGCATGCTTTGGGGAGTCCCTCTCTGCTCGGCATATCTGCCTGACCCTGATACTCCCCTCTCTCCCACACCTTCTTACTGTGGCTGTCTTTGCACAAGTGCCATCCTGGGTCGCCTAGGCTTCCTATCCCGCCCTCCTAGCCTAAACCCTACCACTTCTCAGATGTCAGCATGCATAGCGTTCCTCAGGGAGGCCTTCTGGGCCCTCCCACCTCCAGATTCGATTGTTCCCCACACACTCCCTGAGAGCCCATCCTTCTCCTTGTGTGACGCGTGACGGATCACATGGGTCACTGTGGTCATTGTCTGTGCTGAAGGAGGTGCAACGGACCTGGGGGGAGCAAGAGAGTTTCTCAAGTACATAGGCCTATATTGATATTTTTCACAGAATCAGGTCCTGTGCTCAGGGCAGTCCCGCAGGCCACCAGCCCCAGGACCACATCAGACGTGGACTGTCCTTATCATGTCATTACCACACGAGGATTCCAGCTGTGTGGTCCTCTCCCGCTATGTCTCACTGTCGCCAGCTGAGGTTAGGGTGACTTGTCTGCCTTTTCACTATGTCCTATCCTGTAGATCCCACATGCTGACAGAAAACTATTTATCCTGGATTCACTGTTAATCTTGTTTCTAAAATACCATGCTCTCTATTTTTCTATTTTTATTTTACATCCCACCACCTACTTCTCCCCGGGCCGTGGTTTCCCCATCTGTACAATAAGAAAGTTGGAGAAAATAAATCTCTAAGGTCCTTCCGAGGCTAATGTTCTGAATCTGTGAAATTCAGAATTCACCCCTTAGTGGGTGGAAGAGCCCAAAGAAATTTCCCCCTGTGTTACGTGGTTATCATCTAAGGGCTGTATAAGCCGCTTAAATGAACACTGTTTACTGTACACCAAAGATTCCATTGCCCTACTTATTTTTTCCCCTTCCAACCTGTTCCAGGTGGTTGAACCTCCGCCCCTGTGGGCCTGCTAGAAGATTACTTCTCCTTTAGAGATCCGATACACACTACTTGATGAAAGCCGTACATGAGGAAAGTTAACAGTGATTAGAATCTATTTGCCTTCACTTCATCTTATTACAGATTATACTTGTATATTAACTTCATAATTCTCTGATTACCAAGGAGTTCAACTGAGGCCCTGGGTCTCTTCAGTCCTAATTAGCCTTGTCCAGCTGAGCTTGTGCTCGACTGAACCATCAGTAGAGTATTTCTCAGTCAGCAATGGAAGCAAAATGATTCATTCTGGGAAGCTTGTTTCTGATGTTATAAACCATTTGCATACCATGTGGATTTGCACAGACCTAGCCTATGCCAGGGCCCGGAAGCAGTTGGCTTTCACCCCCTTTCCTCATTCATCTGAGAAATGGCTGTGCATTATTCAGTAAATGGTCCCATCCGGGGAGTTGACATCACTTCCTCATGAAGCAGAATTTAATTCAGACATTTTGAGGCACAGCGTGGCATAGTGGTTGTGGACACATTCTTGGGACAAGTGGGCTATGTTTCAGGCTAGTGGTTGATTTTGGAAGAGCTACCTGAACTTTCTAAGCCTCAGCTTACTTGTCTATAAAATGGGAATAATAACGATATCCACCTGACAGGATTGTTATGCGGATAAAGTGAAATATGTAAATTGTATAGCATATTGGAAGCATTCAATATATGTTAGTTTTCATTATTGTTAATATTAGTCTCTTTCTGTGGGAGAACAATAACAGAGAGGCAATAGAAAGAATGTTTATTTTATGAATAAGGAAATGAAGCTAGGTGAGGAGAGGTGACTTCATACCCTCCATAAACATTTATCAAGTACTTACCATGGGTCAGTCCCTCAATATTAAAAAAAAAAATCAATGTCCAACACCATTCTCTCCCCGTCAAACAATAAGTAGCCTTTAACTGTGCGTATGCGAACAGGGAAGGCTTCCCAGAGGAAGTGTCCACTAAACTGGTCTAGAGGAATCAATTTCATCCTTCAACACCCCACCTCAATCTTTCAAACCAAGCTTAATGTCACCTCCACTGTGAAGCCCTCCTTTATTCTGCCCCCCCCCCCCGCCCAATATGGAACCACTTTCTCCTCTTCTCCATGCCTGTACTTTGTCTATACTGACACACTTGCATATAAAATGCACAAAAAAGTGGAGATTTTTAACTTCTCTGTCAGTTTTCTGTATCACTAGGACACAGCCTGGTGTCTGGAACACAGCAAAGATAATCACAATTTCTGACATCTATGATGGGCTTACTGTTTATAGACGGTCCTCTGAGTACTATATTTACATCAATTGACTTAATCTCCTGGCAACTTTTTGAGGATGCTGAGACACTGAGCAGTTTAGAGATTTGCCCAAGATTGGGCAATACCAGGATTTGGACCCAGGCAGTCTGGCCCCAGAACCCTTGCTCCTAACCGTGATGTAATAGCTCTCCATAGGTATCTGCAGAACTGCACACAATGATGTTCGTCAAGTTCTAGGCAATTTACACGTATCGCCTTATATAATTTTCACAACAGTGGTCTGATGGGAGTCCTGTTCTGATCTTCATGTTGTGATAGTGTAAACTGAGGCCTAGCATGTGTAGGTACCTTGCCCAAGGAAGTAAGGCTAGCAAGTGGCTGGCGTTTAAACCCAAGCCTGTTGCCAGAGTCTGAAATCTAATCTCCTATCGCCAAATTTCCTATAATGTGATGTGGGAATCCCCAGCAGTATGTGAGATGATTTTTATGTCATTCATGGTTTAATGGTTATGTATGTGTTTTAATGTGTACCACGAATAATAGGACTACAATCTTAAACCCAAGATTATATAGGTGCAAATGCATAGAATGAGGCTGGTGTACGTGTTTAAGAGTTGGAGTGTGTCATTTGAAAAACTGTTTAAGTGCAGTATAATACCGTTAATGTTAGGGGTATGAGACTTGATGCATTGATGACTGAAGTTTGGGAAGCTCTGTATTGTACTCCCCTCCTCCCCGACCTGTGAAAAGGACGGTAATAGAAAGAGATGTGAGAGCCTTCAGGTTGTGAAAATCATGCAAGCGCAGGGCTGAAGTCAAGAAAATGTTTGTGAGTTTCACACAGGGTATTGTCTGGATCTGTCTGTCTGGAACTTTGAACTTTCTTCTACAGAAAATGAGTAGCCTTCAGAGATTTAGGACCAGAACTAGATATGACGTTGTCTATTACTATGTATCTTTTACAGTCATTGTGGGTTTACCGTCCACCTGGATGTATAATAGCTTGACAGTATCGATGGGTAAACATGACCACAAATACGTGTTCACTGACAGCCCCTAAGCTTAGCGCTTAGGAGGTGGTTCCTATAAGACCCAGGATGCAGTGATGCAAGCTTCGATGCACATGTGCCACGTAGAGCCCGCCTCTCCCATCCACGTGTGCATTGTACACATTAGGGCATTATCCTCCTTTTCAAAAGTCGTTTCTAACTGCCGAGAGTGGTAATCTTGCCTCTTTATCCATCTGAAATCGTAAAACTAATTGAACAATTCATTGAACCTAATGGCTTTAGAAAAATCAATAATCACATCCCGTTATTGATAGAGTAGAAGCACATGGAAAGAATTACCCAATACAGACATAAGCCAGTTAAAATAAATAATTCAACAAGCTGCCTGGCAATCTATTCAAATTTTGAACTTGAACGATTATGTGGAGTTTCTTAAGTATAAATAATGAAAGCAATGCACTCACGTGCTGCCAGGGTGTGGGCTACAGTTACAGGCAGCGAAGATGCCGATTCCTGGCGTTTATCCCACTACTCCTGGCTGTGAGCAGTCAGTAAATAGGTACTTGGCTGTTGGGGGTGGGGTGTGTATAGCAATGCTGGCTGCCAATTAGTGTGGTGAGCATTTGAGGTCAGAACAGAGCTGTAATAATATGTTCCTTATACCTGCCTCAAATATACATAGTAATTTGCAAAGCACTTTCCCATCTAGCTATAAGCCAGGTAGATATTTTGCAAATGGGAAAACTAAGGGCTAGCACGTGACCTGACTCGTCCCCAGTCACAGGGCTAATCATACAAGAACGGAAACTCTAGCACAGGTTTTTTAACTCCTTGTCCGTTGGTCAGTTTACGATGACTGCTAGCTTTGCCGTCTGATTCCCTTCTAGATTCAAAAGAACCTTCACCTTCAGTACTCAAGTCTGATTTCTGTCTAAGAAACCTATAGTTAAGAAGGGAACTGTCATTTGGTCAAGGTCACAGAGCTCAGGCAGGATGGAGCTAGGATTTGATCACAGTTCTCTGGACTCCTGGTCCAGGGCTCCTTTCTTATACTTCTCAGCCATTTGCTTGTCTCTTCCAGAGGCAAGGAGGTGAGGTGATCAGGGCGAACAGAATCCCTGGCTGAGGACTCTTGATGTTGCAAAGCAGAATGCAGGGCCTGGGACTGAGGGGGACTTTCAGCTGCTTCCTCGGGATGACCTGCTTCTCTTCCCTGGTGCCGCATCGTCAGGGATGGAGGCAGGTGGGGACAGATGTGTGTAATTGACAGGAATCTGGCTCACGGGTCCTGATTTCATGAAGACAAAAATTGTAGCAGGACTATACGAGGGGGAACTAAAATGGGAAGACAATACTCCACTGCCTCGCTGGTCTTTCTCTATAACCTCATCTTCTCAAAATGGTCGCACCACAAGCCATGTCTGAGAGCAAGAAAAAAAGACATCAAGGAGGCGGTCCGGTGTGAGTCGCAGTTCAGGATGCTTAGAGAGACTTTCACTCACGCCTCTTTCTTGTTCACCATTGTATGCTATGTGAAATAGTACGAGCTGATGCTCATTAGAGCACTGGGGATATACCAGGCACTGCTCTGAGTGGCTATGAATACAAATTCATTTAGTCCTCCCAGCAACCTATAGGTAGATAAGAAAATTGAGACATGGACGGAGTAAGTGCCCCATGCAAGGTACCATAGTGGGGGGAACAAGGATTCAATCAGACGCAAGCCCAGTGGCTCTCGAATGTTCTAAACTGCTGTATATATTCTGGTGCCGAAGGGTCTGTGCTTGCCTCTTCAGATCCGAGCTCCACCAGTGTCCACAGAGCTCTCAGTGGACTGTATCAACTGGCCTCCTGGTTTTCTGGCTTCTGGTTGGGTTTGGCCAATGGAAAGCACCAGCAGAAATCAGGCGGATGAAGATGGGTCAGGGCAGTTAGTCTCCTTCTCTGCCAAGGCCATGGGTTCCTCTGCCTGAGGCCACAGCTCCTGTTGAGAGCCCTCTCCTATAGCTACAGCTATACCTATGGCTCTCTCCTGGCTTCAGAAAATGCTCTTTCCCCTGTGAAAGGGAGGGAGGGAGGGAGAGAGGGAAAGAAGGATGGGAAGACAGGGAGAAGAGAATTAAAGGTCCTCATTAGAGCAATTTAGAATACTGGTCCACCTCACTTCACCTGGGACACTTTCTTTTCTTCGCTTGGGTCGTAAAGCTTTATCACGTTATTTCATTTTTAGCATATATAGTATCGCATCCACTTTACAGTCCACAAAAGTGATCCTCAAAGAGGTGAAATGATCTAATTCTGCATATCGATGCAGGATCTAAGCTTTGATTCAGCCAAGCAATTCTGATTTCAGATTCAACCTAGTTTCCTCTCCCAAGCTGCAGTTTCTGAGCATTCGGTGTCTCCTTCCCAACAATGATCAGATATTCAGGAAGTCCAAACCCCCTTGGAGGAAGGTCTCTTTCTTCGCGATGGCTTCGGTCATGATGGGGATTTGATTTTAGTTCCTTTGCTTCAACCACTGAGTTTTGCCCCCTTGTGTTTGCTCCTTGTTCTCTGGTTCCCCTGAATGCCAGTCTTAGCTTGATCTTTGAAAGGGGGACGAACACATCTCAAATGCTGAAAAGTATATTGGTTCTATGTGGTTCCTTTCTTCTCAGACTTCCAAGGTTAGCCCAGGAACCATTTTTATAAGCAGAATATAGCAATCGATGTAGGGAGACATTAATGTACTTTTCTGATAGCCCACTTTAAAAAATGTAGGTCTTTTTTAAAAACTTAGATATTGATATTTATACAGATGGGTGACATTTGAATGTATCACTGTGAAATCCCCTGAGGACCTGGAAGATCCCTCTGAGAAATGTTTATTTGAGAATCAAAAGGGCCATCACTTCTCCACATCCTGTTGATTTCATTCTCCTAGAAGTACATTCGTCCTGGGCCTAGACAGTGCCTTGAAAGTAGACTGGAAATACCCATTGTTAAGAAACCACTTTTTTCTTTTCTGATATGAGGAAAAGTTTTCATTATGTGTGTGAATATTTAATATTCTAAACAAAGTGGCCAAAAAAATGAACCATATAAGCATCTATTTGTGTGGACAAAAGTTCAAGATTGAATGGATTATTTTTGGACGAAACCAAGCTGTTGTTTCACTATCTATTGAGACTCTAAAATCAGGACTTTTCAAACTAAAAGGGAAACAACAGAACAGGAAAGAGAGCACATGTAACCCAGAGAGGTGCACTCACTCTCTTGTCTTCTCCCCTCCACAGCAGCTTCTTGCTAGGGAGGCGTCTTCACTTGTTTTCTGTCCTGGGTGCTAGCATTCTGCCTAGACTATAGTAAGTGCTTATTAAATAATAATTGAGTGATTGACTGACTGGCCAAATGAATGAATGGTTTACATAGTCCTTTCTTGTGAGAGAAGCAGGGGGAGGGATTATTCTTACTCCCATTTGATAGATGGAGAAACTGAGGCCCAGATAGGTAATGGACCTTGCCCAAGGTCACACAGCAAATTAGTGGCAGAGCCAGAAGTAAAATCTTGGTCTTTTAGTGACAAGGCTAGTGGTCCTTCCAGTTCCTTGACCTGGTCTCACTTTTTGTTTGTTTGTTTTAGCCTTCATTTCGTACACAAAATTACACAGTGAAAATGGCATTTGGGAACTGGAGATGGTGTGGAGTGGAAATGGCATTTGGGAGCTGAAAGACTGAAAACGAAGCTCTTCCAATTGAAACCATGAAATCTCCAAATGAAAGGGAGGGCATTGAATTCCCCTATACAGAGATCAATGAAGTAGAAGAGAAGTGAATGACAGACATGAAATGAATGGCATTTAAATTTATGCAGTTACAATAGAAAACAATTCTTCTGGAATGCCTTCCTGAGGCTTTGATAAGTAGTGGTAATTAAAAGAGCTCCTTTAAATCACTTATTATAATTATCTTTTAAATGATCCTGGCCTGAATGTAGCCAGCTTTTTGTTGTTTACTGGTAGCTGGTGACATTTGGAATTGACCAGACATTTGCAATAATTTGACTACTTTTCCCATACAGAGAACTGAACTGCCTCTTGCAATTGAATTGGGAAAGTGTATCAGGTTCCCTGTGGACCCCTCACTTTCTACCCTACCTCAGTATTATATTGTATATTATATACAACCTGGGCAAAAGGAGTCAGCAAGAGGTAAGCAAAGTTGGGACTTCAGATCAGGCACATTCTGCAACTTTCAAAGGCAAAACTTTTTATGAAAAAGTGCAGAACTGATTACATGCTTTGGTTGTGAGATTTGATCCTGTGCAGGTCCAGGCTGATTAGGAGTGAAATTTGCAGAGATGGCTAAGACCTTGGGCTAATGGGGTTGAGGTTATAAATGCAATCCACAGGCCAGCCATTTTCCTCACCCTATTAGCTCTTTGCTTAAGGCCTTGTGACTTATAGGCAAAGAAACTGAGGCTCAGAGAGGTTGAGAGGTTTGCCTAAGGCCATACAGCTCTTAAGGAGTTGGGGAAAAGGAGGCGGTACTTTTGGCTCTGGGCTCAGTACTTTCTCCAGCCTGCCCCGAGGGCTGCTCTTATGATGTTCAGTGTTTCTCAGGCAACACCACAGTGCGATACATGTTGTAAATGCGAACCCGCATTTGAATGGCTTGGTTCAGAGCAGTGAGGTGACTGGTTCACCCAGGGCCACACCAAGAGAGGCAAGGATGGGACTTCGATCCAGTTCCCTGGATCCAAATTCAGGATTCTTTTCATTAAAGCGCAGCTCTTTGGTTTAGAGGTCACGTAGGTGATGTGTCCTGGGTCATCAGGGGGCTGGGGGAAGGTCACGGCTGGGTGAGTAGGAAGTCATTCCCTTCAGATGTGGGGCTAAGTCTCAAGAAAATGCTCATGTTTAATGAATTCCTAAGATAATTTCTGGGGCCCTTCCCCTCCCTTCCCTTCCCTTCCCCTCCCCCTCCAGTTCCCTCCCCTCCCCTTCCTTCCCTTCCCTTCCCTTCCCTTCCCTTCCTTTCCCTCCCCTCCCCTCCCCTCCCTCCCCTCCCCTCCCCTCCCTTCCCTTCCCTTCCGGAGCTTCATCTTCCCAAACAAGCCATTTCGAACTTAGAATATGGTTTCTCTCCCACGCCAACCCCACCATCAGCTGTCTCCCCAACTTCCTCTTCCTCACTCTCTCTGCTTTTCTTCTCCTTAGGATGTTCATCCACTTCCATAAAAGCATGGATTTTCTCTATATTAACATCTGGCAGTCGACTCGACCTCTCTGACCCTCAGGTTCTTCCTTGTAAATGGGTATCTCTAAATCACTAGTACCTAAATTGAGGGTGGATCATCTGACTTCTTTATACTTGTGCCCCTAGGACCCAACTTGGCTCCTATACATAGTAAATAAATGACCAAGTCTTGTAAGGTCCTGATAAGGATTAGATGAGATAAAGCATGGAACTGACCTAGCATGGGTCTTAGCACCTGTGAGGGGCTTGATACATTCTTTCATCTACGGAAAATCCATTTAGGGCTCACAGAATGCCAGGGGTGTTTAGGCACGTTGGATTCAACAAATGAACTAAACAGCTACAGATTCCTGCCCTCTTGGAACATATGTTCTAGGAGAATGGGACAAACAAAATATGCACGCTAGATAAAGCAGATAGTAAATGCTATTGAAATTTATTTTGAAGTAGAGCTGAGAAATGGGGATCAGGAGAGGGGTGACAGGGAGGAGGTTACAATTTTAAATAGCATGGACTCGGGCAGCCTCGTGGAAGAAGTAATATTTGAGTTTAATAGTTAATTTCCTTATGTTCACCGTTTCTCTTTCTCTCTCTCTCCCTCTCTTCTTCTTCCTCAACCCAAGATCTTCCTATGTAGTTCTTGACTCCCTGACAAGATTAGAACATACCGGAGAACCTAGGCATTTAGTCATATCATCCTGTCTGCAGAACTGGCTACATAATTTGCAGGGCCCAACGCAAAATGAAAATCAGGGCTCCTTGTTAAAAAAACTGCAGATTTCAAGATAGCATCAGCAGAGCATTAAACAAAACGCAGGGCCCTTCTGTGCGAGTCATACATACGTGGAGTGGCTGTCATAGACTCCAGCCATGACTACAGCCACCAAAGGTCTGTCTGATCATGACTGAAATTGCATTGACTTACACCCAGTCTCTCCTTTCTCTGGTCTGTGGGTCATGCCAGCCTCCTACCTCCTTTCGACCTGCGCCCTGTCCTGGACCAGGAGTCGGCCTCATTCCACATCACTGTCCAAAGTCTGACCCTGGCCTCTACTACCCTGAAACAGGCTAAGCTGACACACAGGTACTGATGGATTTTTAAGGTCAGCCACTGTCCTTAGGAATCAGTAAACCTTCCTGCAAAGGGAGTTTATATTCTCCATATTTAATGGCGAGGAAACAGAAGTAGGTGGAAGATGTAAGGATTTATTTCCTTCTGATGATCGAGTGCTCTCTGCAGTAAGCGGTGCCAATGACCTGGTAAATCATAGCCTTAGTCTCAATGCTGATAACCTCCGACCTGCTCTGACTGCTACCTCGTCCTGAGCCATCTACTCCTTCTGTGCCGAGCCCCACACTAGATGGAGCTGCCGGCGCTAATGGAGTGGCCTTATAGGAGCACAGCACTTTACAGTTTATCCTTTTCCTCCACCACCCTTGCCCGCCCCGCATCTCACAGATAATGATACTGAAGTCCTAGAGGTGACATGACTTACACACACAATACCCCACAGTTATGGTACTGGGATTTCCAACCACGTCTTCTGACACCAACACCCCTGTTCTTCCCAAGGTTGGTTTATTACCTGTGCATCTCTTCTGCACACTCTGCCTACTTCCCCTGAAAGGACTAGACCACAGGATTCTTATTCGAGAATGCACTTCCCCACTAATGCCCTTACCCTAATATCACGTGATGTGAGGTGCTGGAATGCAGTCGGCTCCTTGCCCAGGCTCGTATTATTATGAAGAAGCGAAGATAATTCTTAAACATATACACATCCCTGTCTAAGTAAACAAGAGGACAGGAATAGAAAGAACAACCTGTAAGAAGTGCACTTATGATATACATCCATCTAGTCATTGATTCTTCTTTTTTTTTTATTATGGTAAAATATATGTAACATGAAATTTATCATTGTCACCAGTTTTAAGTGTACAGTTCTGGGGTATTAAGTACATTCACGTTGTTGTACAATCATCAACACCATCTGTCTTCAGAACTTTTTCCTTTCAAATTTTTTTCTTGAATACGAAATGCTACTGGCTGAAACAGAATATGGCCCACACTGGTGTTTGCTTCAGTCCTCTGCTAATTTAATAAACTCTCACAGGCTATAAATCCGAAAGGGCCAATCAGCAGCCTTCCTAAGGGAACTGTGAGAGCAGTAGAAACAGAAAGGTCAAGTGGGTTTGCCCCCGTGAAAAATGCAGCCACAGTCAGCTAACGGGGGCCACCACGTATCTGCTTGTAGGAATATGTGTCAAGATAAGAGAAAACAGAAACGAGGTCTTGGGAAATAAAAACCCTGCTTTTCTGAGCACAGCATTTCCACTCTTGTCATTCTTCTGTGGATGCAGAAAATACCCTGTGTGTGTAGGAAAAGCTTTGTGGTAACCAAGCCAGCCTGGGAGAGGGCTCTGCCCTGCACACCCAGAGACTTCTTTCAGAAGGGCAAAATATCTTTCTGGGCTTGGGGATGGGGTCTGAGAACTTAAGAGGGAGACCCAGAGGCAGACACAGACAAGTAGGGTTAAACAGCCGAATGCTGTGAAACAGACATACATTCAGAGACATACAACGGACATGGACGAAGACACACGACCCAGAACACTAATAATCACTTGCATTTACTGAGCGCTTTCTCAGTACCGGGCACCGTTCTAAGTGAAGTGAGCAAAGCACAGAGAGTTTAAGGAACTTGACCATGGTCAGCCAGCTCGTTTGCGGATCTGCAAAGTGTCCACTTTAACTATGGAATTTAAACGGGTTGGATTAAATTTGTAAAGCCTGTGAGTTGGGAATGGGAGAACCAAGATTGTAATAGCCCTAGCAGATCAAGGAGCTTGGTGTTCATCTAGCAGGCCATAGGGAGCCATTGAAGGCTTTTGAGGATGGGCACGACACAGTCACAAGAGTGTGTTAAATGCTCCCTCTGACAAGGCTGCCTTCCATGCTTTGGAGTGGGAGAGATTGCCAGTGCTCTTCTCAGGTGGAGAGGTTTGTGGTTTGGGAAGGATAACTCAGGTGGGCTGAGTTCCATGGGCCTAAGGCTACTCCGACTCAAAGTAGCATCACACCCATCATTTTGCATCCATATATCAACGTCATGTGTGATGGGCCAGCTTTCAGGCTTGTGGCTCTTCCCTTCCAGAGGACTCTTTCTTGCCCACATGTCACACATGAGCTCTCAGGTTCCCTCCGTTGGAAAGGCATATATGAAATGTCAGTGCGGAAGAATGCAATATATTATGGACAGTATCACATTGGACATGAGATGGTATAAACGTACTGGGTCCACTTCTCAGGTTTTTCAGGGGTGGAAAATACGTTCAATGTCCACATGCCTGGTCTCATCAGTGGGTATCACTGCGGGGAATACCACGCTGAGAAGTCTGAGGCGGCGCTGTGCTCAAGGCATGCTGGCGGCACTCTGTGGGCTGGGCGAGCCTTCAGAGGGGACGGGGAGGGAAGTGATAGCACCTATGCCATGTATTTGCCACTATTAGGCTACCGGAATAAGCCAAGTGTGCCTTCTGCTTCTCTGGAGTTCTTATCCATCCCTAAGGCTGCAGCATTTCAGGCTTTATCTTGGAGCTAGAGTGTGCAATCAACTCAGTTCACCAGAACTCGGCATGTGTGCTCGAAGTGCTTGTTCTGTGTACAGGATCCTTGTGGCTCTGGGCTCCACATAAATTGTGAATTACTCCCTGCTTTCCCTGCTTCTGGAAAATTGTGAATTACTCCTGCTTCTGGATGTTACACTGATGCTTTTGAGACAGTACTAATGAGAAGTGGGGACAGTGCTTGTGTCTTAGGAAGGCAAAGTTGGTTCTAGAAATTCTGCGTATAAAGACTGATCTATAGTTTAGGGAGACTTCATGACACTGAGAACCTTCAGCAGAGGGTGGGCTGAGAATTCATACAGCCCTGGCCTAAAATCCTTCCTTGGACAAGTTATGTATCCACTCTGTGTTTCGTTAAGTATTCTATGGAATGGGAAAAATAATTATAATAATATAATAATACAGAAGATCGTATCTTATAGAGAGAACAAATGAGTGGTTACCAGTGGGTAGAGGGAAGGGGGGCAGGGCAATATAGGAGTGGGATAAAAAGGGTTATTATGGGATTATACAAAACTATGTGTGTGAAACTTTTGAAAACTGTAAAGCCCTATAGAATTTAAAGAATCTTTTATTCAATAAAAAATAAATTTTAAAAATTAAAAAAAGAATTGGGAGTCTGGGATTGGCAGATGCAAACTATTATATATAGAATGGATAAACAACAGGATCCTGCTGTGTAGCACGAGGAACTATATTCAATGTCCTGTAATAAACCGTAATAAAGAAATACAAAAAAGAATACGTATATCATTCATCCGATGATGGACACTTAGGTTGTTTCCATCTCCGGGCTATTGTAAATAGAGCTGCAATGAACATTTTGGTACATGACTCTTTTTGAATTATAGTTTTCTCAGGGTATATGCCCAGTAGTGGGATTGCTGGGTCATATGGTAGTTCTATTTGTAGTTTTTTAAGGAACCTCCATACTGTTCTCCATAGTGGCTGAACCAATTCACATTCCCACCAGCAGTGCAAGAGTGTTCCCTTTTCTCCACACCCTCTCCAGCATTTATTGTTTGTAGATTTTTTGATGATGGTCATTCTGACTGGTGTGAGATGATGTCTCACTGTAGTTTTGATTTGCATTTCTCTAATGATTAATGATGTTGAGCATTCTTTCATGTGTTTGTTGGCAGTCTGTATATCTTCTTTGGAGAAATGTCTATTTAGGTCTTCGGCCCATTTTTGGATTGGGTTGTTTGTTTTTTTGTTATTGAGCTGCATGAGCTCCTTATAAATTTTGGGATGAATGGATAAAGAAGATGTGGCACATATATACAATGGAATATTACTCAACCATAAAAAGAAATGAAATTGAGCTATTTGTAATGAGGTGGATAGACCTAGAGTCTGTCATACAGAGTGAAGTAAGTCAGAAAGAGAAAGACAAGTACCGTACGCTAACACATATATATGGAATTTAAGGGAAAAAATGTCATGAGGAACCTAGGGGTAAGACAGGAATAAAGACACAGAACTACTAGAGAATGGACTTGAGGATATGGGGAGGGGGAAGGGTAAGCTGTGACAAAGCGAGAGAGAGGCATGGGCATTTATACACTACCAAACATAAGGTAGATAGCTAGTGGGAAGCAGCCGCATAGCACAGGGAGATCAGCTCGGTGCTTTGTGACTGCCTGGAGGGGTGGGATAGGGAGGGTGGGAGGGAGGGAGACGCAAGAGGGAAGAGATATGGGAACAAATGTATATGTATAACTGATTCACTTTGTTATAAAGCAGAAACTAACACACCATTGTAAAGCAATTATACTCCAATAAAGATGTAAAAAAAAAGAATACATATATCATATATACATATATATAATACACATATATATATCTGAATCACTTTGCTGTACACCAGAAACTAACACAACACTGTAAATCAACTATACTTCAATAAAATAAATGTTTTAAAAAGATCGTATCTTAACAGTCTACTTCCTTAACCAACTGGCCAGATTAACCAACACTCTCCTTTCCTTCCATGCGTCACACGGACGCCCACAGCACGGACACCCACAGCATGCTGACTGCTCATGACTAAGGGCTTCTCCCTAGCATACCCACTCATTTCTGTGGCAAGTGACCAGCTACCGGTCCCCGTCACACTTCCTAAGAAGTTCCTGCTTTCTCTATGCCAAGAGGCTAAGAGCCTGGATTCAGACCTCAGGCTGCCTGGGCTCAGATCCTGCCTCTGTCACTTAGCAGTCGTGTGGCCTTGAGCAGATTGTCTAACCTGTCTGTGTTCAGTTTCCTCCTTTGTAAAACGAAGAAGTTAGTCATATCTATCTCAGAGTGTGGTTGTAAGGATTAAATGAGCCAGTATTTTAAAAGCACTTCAGACAGTACTCGGTGCATACTAAATGTTAACTGCTGAGTTAACTACTACGTTTTTTATGACAGTGAAGAGGCTGGCACGTAGTGGATTCTTATATATTGGACCCTCCTTTCCCTCTGAGTCCAAGTACAGCGTTCTTCATAATTTGCTTCTTGGTTTGAAGAAAGGTATACATCCAGAGATGTTCCATTTCTCAATTCCGGGCAACTGCATCAATGATGGGATGTGGTCTCCAACCAGCAGGATTCTGGTTAATTGCTCACCCATTTTCTTGCCTCCAGTGGACATATCCTTTGCTGGTGGCATCACGGAACGCCACTGGCCACCTCTGACAAGGTGGAGTTCCTCCAGGAAGTTGCCTGGGAGGAGAGCGTGGCTGCAGGTCGGGAGTGAAGAGCTGAGCGAAGGCTGGGTGGGTGATAAGTTGACTAGAAAATTGTAACGTCAGTATCAGTACACAGGCTAATGAAGGACTGCAATTTGCAGATGTGTATCTGGTGCTTTCTCTCCCTTCAAGGGAGATGGCGTATGCTAATCAGGATCATGTGAGCCTGGCCCAGGAGCCGAGCGGTGCTGTATATGACAGGGCGCCTGTAGTATGGGATGGTTACCTCCCTCCCGACTGAGCAAATGGTGACCTTTAAGTGTTTGCAGTCTCTATAGACAAACCACGCACACAAATAGGACAAGCAGAAAACTGGAAAGAAATTGGTCAGGGCCTGAAAAAAAATGGGAACACAGGGAAAGAGGAGGGTGAGAGGAAGGAAAATGGTTCCTATTTATGTACTGTTGGCCAAACATTTAATATTAGCTTCTTTATGCCTCAACGTAACCCTACAAGGTGAACGTTGACATCCCCATTTACAGATGAGGAATCAAGCCTGGAGAGCCCAGCACGACACAGGTACCATGGGGCAGTGTTACCATAAAGCCCCAGGTCCATCTGACTGCAAGCCTAGTGATCTTTCTCTTACACCTCACTGCCTTCATGGGTTCAAAACCAACCTCAGGCTCATTTCCCTGCCGTTGTTATTGGCAGGATGGGGCAGTGGTTAAAAGCTGTGGTGCCAAAATCAGCAAGACCTAGTTTTAGTTCCTACCTTGACCGTTCACCACCTCTTAATCTTCACTGTCCCACATTCTCTGTGCAGAGTCCTTTGTCTTTGGGAGGGAATCTGCGCCCTAGGATTGCTTTGAGGATCGAATGGAATCATGGATTGAGAGTGTGCGAGGGAATAAAGTAATGGATTACAACAGACAGTGCTCTGACAATGGTCCATAGACAGAATATCCTTCCTCTTGGTATTTTCAGTTTATTCTTTTGATCATTAATTTAGTTCATCATCTCAGGTGCGCCAGGCATATGGATTTTGTGTAACTCTGAGCTCATTGAGGACAGGACTGGGACCCCAAAATGGAAACTCATCGAGGTTTGAGATCCAGAGAGAACCACAGAAAAGCCGTTCGTTCTAACCCTGCATTCTACAGAAGGGAAAAACAAATCTCGGAAAAGGGAAGTCATTTGTTCAAGGTCGTGGAGAATGACAAGTAACACCTCTGGCATCATAACACCTATCAGGCTTCTAGGAGTGTAGAAAATAGTTTCTAAGAAATACTTATTCAGCTAATTCTGCTTTCTTCGTCTTCTTTAAGCTCAGAGTAGCCTGTATGGTATTTCTCATTCATGAGCTTGTTGTGAATCTTGTTAGGAGGCTTCATCTGAATCGAGGGGAAGTGTTTATTGTGGTCCTGGCCCACCTGCCTCTGGCTTGTGGCTTCTCTTCCAGTTCCACAAACCCTGCTTGACTTTTCTCCAGGGGAAGACAAGAAATTAGCAGCGGTGTTGGCCCCTGTGAATAGCAGAGCAGTTTTGATGGCGGACAGGGAAGAGTTTTCCACATTGTGGTTCTCTGGGGAATTTCATCAGCCAACAATGTAAATTAAATTAGTTAAAAAACATTGTACATTTCTAATTCTGACACTGGATTCACTCAGTGGCTGTGGAAATTTTGAATAATGGATAATAGTCATCTCTGATTTCTCAACATATGTTTTCACTTACACAGCTGTGAAAAAAATTATATTTATATTTTTGTTGATGCATAATTTCCAGCCTGAAAACAGAATTGATATTAGCATTAAACTGCTAACAGGTGTCTTTTTTTTTTTTTCCTTCTCTTTCTGGTGAGCTGGAATAATCCTTTCTTTGGCAGAAAGTCAGTATTTTTTCACAGTCATTTTTGCATCCTTAAGAATGCCTTTTAAATTATTTTCTACTTGATGAAACACATCCTCTCAAGGCTTCATTATTTTCACCCTGGTGTTATCTGATTGAATATTTCAATCACAAAAAACTTGGGAAATTTGAGTCATTTCCTACTCAAAACTGCTTGGAACGTTTTGACGTTATTTTTTGCTGAGAAATAACCATAAGTTTAATAACCCGACTGCATTAAGCCTGGATACTGTTTAACTATTGATTACAAAGTATCTTTTAGGTAAAATTAATCAAGTCAAATACAGCTGATTACTGCATCCATTCAAGATGGCCAGTAGAGAAAGAAAGATTCCCAGGAGACTTTGTCAGTTTCTTCAAAATTGCTTCTTTTTTTTTTCTGGTCTACCAAAAAAATTCTCCTGGACTCCAACAGAGTAACAAAGCAAAGTGGAATGGAAATTTGATAGTTATCCTAAAATTTAATCCTCTTCCCTATGTATTCCTTCCCAGTTAGTATTACATCATCCATCTTTACCTCCTCTTCCCCCACCCCCTCCATCCTAGACTATTTCTAAAGGTCCTTTAACCTCTTTTCTCCCCACCACCTCTTCAAACTCAGGTCCACACTTGTGGTTGAGTTCTTTTACGTAAAGTCACATTTAATCTGAACTGTCTTACTTAATACCCTACAGTGGCTCTCACTCGCCCTCGGGATAAACTTGGAATTCTTGAGATGTACACACAAAATCCTTCGTTTATGATCCGGTCTCTTTTGCCACTCATTTTCCTGTGTCATCCTCAGTCATCATCAGTTTTCCTATGTTGCAGCCATATGGAGCTTCCTGGGGTTCCAGGACCAAATATGTTTTTCCATTGCGAGCTTCAGTGACTTTATTCAAGCCACCTCCTCTTCCTGGTTGCCCCATGCTATACTTGTCCAGACCATCTTCTTCAAAACCCAGTTTAGGGGGCTTCTCCCTGGCAAAGCCTTCCCTGTTTTATCACCGGCACTATTATCACCCTGTCCACCCACACTGTAGACAGAGCGACTTTCTCCTCTGATGTTTCACACTGTCTTTTTTAGCTCAGAAGGGAGTAGATCTTAGTAGTTAAAAGCTTGGGTACTAGAGCCAGATTCCCTGGATTCACATCCCAGATCTGCCATTTACTAGCTGTGTGACATTGGATAAGTTATGTAACCTCTCTGTGCTCGATTTGCCCACTGTAAAGTGTGAGAAATAGTTACACTTACCTGATGGGGTACAGCGAGAATTAAATGAGACAATATATGTAAAGGACTTAAAACAGTAGCTGGCTGGTAGTATGTGCATAACTATTGATACATATAGCTTGGTTCTTATCTGTTTAACTTTACTGTATCTCTTTAGAGTCTTCTTCCTCCACTAGAGTGAGAGTTCCTTGAGGGCTGGAATGTAGTTCTCTCATATTTTTGTCTTGAGTGCCTGGTACTGTGCCTGGAATATAACAGGTGCTGAGGAACAGATGTAGGTGGAATGAATGAATAAATCAATGTAGACAGACAATCTGGAAGTTCAGCAAGCAAAGAGCCATTTCCCTCCCTCGGTTATATAATGTAGTTATGATGTCCCTGACACTTCTTCTTCTTACTTTTTTTGTTTTTAACTAAAAAACTCCTCTCCTTTCATGTTTCCCCGCTCAAACACGGGATGAGTGTTTGCTGCACATTTGCAAGGGGGTTTGAGTCCAACATCCACACTCTGGTGTCCTCCCTTGTTCTCTTTTACTTTCCTTTGCCATTGCCAAAGTGAATATCCATTGATGGGATTTCTAGTATTCATCACATGCAGCCACCAGATGGATCTGAATAGTTTCTCTAACAACCAATTTACATTTGGACTCAGCTTCCAAAATGCCTTCCCATTATAGCTTCCATTCACTCTCCGCACACTCTGCCATCTTCCACTCTGTTCTAAAGGCCACACCTCTGATTTTGAAAATCGTGGATCAATTTGGTACCACTGAGCTGTACCAAGTTAAAACAAGAATTATATTTTATTGCCAAATCATGACTTGCTCATATATTTCAACTTCTACCATGTAATCTAACAAAATTTTTCATTATAATCATCTTTGGAAGAGATTCCCCAAGGTATTGTTGCAAGACTGATTTTTTTTCCCCATTGCCTCTGAGGCTTCATCTTGGGATTACGTTGCCCAGCGAGCATGGTTCTTCAGCCAAGATCTTCTTGTTAAGGTTGTTATGTTTATTTGGGTCTCCGTTAGGTTTCATGAACTTAAATGAAGAGTAAGTAATAAATTCATAGAGGAAATTGGGTTAGCATGCTATTCACATCCCGGCTGTTGCAGACGGGTGTACCAATGATGGGAACATGTGCTTGTATCATGATGAAATGTAGATTAGAGGCCCTGGAGCCAACCCAAGGATATCTGCCCAAAACTGTTTCATCTCTGTCAGCTTTAATCTGATCGAAAGAGAGCATGCTTCAATGCAGTGAGAAAAATGTGAACATCCTAAAATAACCCAGCGGCACTCTGTTTTCCACTTAGATGCTATTAAAATACTCACTTTTCATTTGTGGTATAGTAGAAAGTATACTAACTATAACTTAGAGGATCTGAATTCAAATCTCATCTCAGCCATTAACTTATGCTGTGAAATCTCACTGGGCCTTAGCTTCTGCATCTGTAAAATGAATGGGCTGAGCTAGACTAATGGTTTTCAATAGTTTTTTTCTTCATAAAACAAATGACAAGTGATATTCACACATTCCCAAGGGCAGCCCCACGGTTGCGCACAATTACCCACGTACTGGTTATAGCTCTCCCCTTTCTTCCTGCTCAACTGAGCATATCGGAAAGTGCCTGAGTAAGATTGACATTTCAAGATGACCTTGAATCCTGTTCTAATTTATTTTAAAAATTAAAAATCAAATAATTTGGAAGCTTGGGTACATCATTATTAATTTTTAAAAGGTGATTTGCTACACAATTCCCCAAAGGTACATCACAAAACTCGATTTTAACAGTCCCTTGTGACGCTATCATTCCACACTTCTGTGAGTTAATAATCAAGGTGCCAGTAGAGAAAAATCCACGGAGTTGAGTCTTTAACTATTTGGAATAAAAATAACAAAGATAATATATTTTTGTAGGTAGTCCTCACTTTGATGGGTATTCTCCTTGTCCCTTGGAGAACTGCTTGTGACAGTAGTAACTTCCTGATTGTTAAGTTGGCATGTTAAGCAAAGCTATGTTTCTAAAATGAGGTAATACCATCATCACATGAAAAGATGGAATCCTTTTTAAGAATTGAAAATATATAGTACTTGACTAAAACAGTGTGTCGTGTTTTGGAATGTCTCATTGTGAAATGTTTATCTGCAGGGGAGAAAAAAACCACAAAAATTTGTAGTATGGTAGTTATTAAAATTTTGAGTAATATAGGAGAGGGATTAAGATAAAAGTTGCCGAAGGACCATTGAAGTTTAATATAAAACTTACATGTAAAAATGATGCATTCAATTTTTCATCTCTAACAATATGGTGGTCTAGATAACCTGAAGAGCTTTACACTATCAAATACTTGGATAAAGTAAACTTTGTAAATGCAAGACTAAGATTACAAGAAATAAGGGGGAGGGGGTTGTGGGAAGGATGGAGTGGGAGGTAGGGGTTAGCAGATGGAAGCTATTATATATGGAATGGATAACAAAAAGTCCTACTGTATAGCATAGAGAACTATATTCAGTATCCTATGATAAACCATAATGGAAAAGAATATTTAAAAAAGTATACATTTGTATAACTGAATCACTTTGCTGTACAGCAGAAATTAACACAAAATTGTAAATCAATTATACTTCAGTTAAAAAAAATAAATAAAGGGAAACTATAAGAGTCCTGAGCCAAATAATGAACCCAAAATTAAAACCAGTAAGTTGAAATAGTGACAGCTGTGGAGTGGAGAGAAAAAGTGGCAATACTAATAACATGGGATGTAAGTTTTAAGTCCACATTGGGAAAAGATACTAGTCCTTAGATTTTCTCCATTTAAACTGCGAAAACCCTCGTAAAGCCTGCCTGACTTTATATAAAAGAATGAATTAAGTAAAATTGATTAACCCATCAGATTAGAAATACAATAGTGAGGTTTATACATTGTTTGGGGTTATGGATGGTGAAAAAAAGTTTGCTTTAATTTGCATGGAGTTAGATTGGAGACATTACATGTATATTATCTCATAGTATGAAATTCTAAACCAAGAGCAAACCTGACCCTGGGATACCTGGCAAAAGTAAATAGAAAACTTCTGGAGGGATACACCTTCAACCCAGGCTTCCTAAGATTTCCATAGAGAAATATGATGATGAAATCAAAATCCAGAAATGCAAAATGTACAGGGAAACACATTACTATGAATGAGAGTCAGCAGGCACCAAACAACAAGATTAAACACTCAAGAACTGCAGGTGATGTAAAGGTTGAATAGAGATTATAAAAGAGGGATGTTTAAATTAATAAAATCATATAAGAGACCTGGAAAAATAAAAATATAGTAAGGACACAAGAAAAAAGAAAATGAAAATCTTTGGAATTGTCTAAGAGAATTTCTACAAATGAAAGATATGGTCATTAAAATAAGCAAACTCAATAAATCAGTTAAACAGTAGTGTAGACATAGTTGAAAACATAACTAGTTAACTGGAGTACAGAAGTACTTGAAATGCACAAAGAGAAATAAAGAGGTAAAAAACATAAGGAAGAGTAAAAAATAATTATGGAGAATAGGAGAAAAAGTTCCAACATATTTAATTGGATTTCTAGGAGGTTAAATAGAAAAAAATGAGGAATAAAAGATATTCCAAGAGCTAATGGCTCAAAATTTTTCAGAATCAATGAAATTACATGAATCCATTGAATCAGAACACATGTAAATATATAAAACATATAAATCTATGCTTAGATACATTGTCTTGTTAATTTAAAATGGTACAGCAATTCTGGAAAATAGTTGGGCAGTTTCGTATAAGACTAAACATACACTTACTCATAAAACATACTCCTGGACATTCATCCCGAGAGAAATGAAAACTTTGATCTATTTATAACAGCTTCATTTTGATAGCCAAAACCTGGAAATAACTAAAATGTTCTTCAGTAGTTGAATAGTTAAACTGTGGTACATTCATACCATGGAATTCTACTCAGTAATAAAAAAGGTATGAACTATGGATAGATGCAGTCATTTGAATGGATTTGAATGGATCTCAACAGCTTTATTCTGAATGAAAAAAATCTAATTTCAAAGGTCACATACCGTATGATTTCATTTATATAAAATTCTCAAAATGACAAAATAGTAGAGATGAGAGCAGATTAGTAGTTGCCAGGGATTAAAGAAGGTGGTGCAGAGGAAGTAGAGGAGGCATTAGGAAGATTTTATAGTGATAGAGTACTTCTGTATCTTGGTTGGGGTGGTTATCACATGAATTCAAAACTTTTCTGATTTTGGTAATGTACCATAATTATGTAAGATGTAACTATTATGGGAAACTGAATAAAGGGCACACAAGACTCCCCTGTATATTTTGCAACTTTTTGTGAATCTATAATTATTTAAAAATAAATTATAGGAGGAAAAACATTGGAGACTAAGAAAAGATTTAAAAAGTGACCTGAGAGAAAAGACAAATTATCTATGAAAAAATGACAAACAGAAAACTTACCAAAAGTAATATTAGAAATCAGAAAGCAGTAAAATAATATCTTCAGGGTTCTGAGAAGGAATAATTATCAATTTAGAATTCTATACCCAGCTAAGTTATAATTCAAGGTATGGTTATAAAAAGACATTTGCATACAAAGCTAAGAATGTTTACTAACAAATTTAAGTGCTATATTTTAAGATTTATTTCTGAAAAAAATAACATAAACCATGAAAGAAGATACAAGAAGGGATGAGGAAAAAAGATATTGATAAACGTGGGAGTAAAGCTCACTTATTTATTCAGTCCAAAAATATGTATTAAGTACTATGTGTTAAGAAGCACTATTGTAAAAGGGTATGCATCACTGTTATATGTTTAGTAGGAGAGAGATATGATAAACAACTAATCACTAATTTGTGGATTTAAATATAAGATATACCTACAATACTAGGCAAAAAATAAAAGGTAAGAAATGAAAGGTGACTAGAGTTAAAATTGGTCTAAAATCCTTTCCCCTTTGTTTTGGAATAGAGAGAGCTTTTCTTAATTAACTTTAGATTTGAAGTTAAATATACTTATTTAAAGTCTATAAATGAATGAATATCTTCTAAGCTGGTGGAGAGAAAAATAGGGAGTAAAGAAAACTGAATCCAATAGAAAAAAGAAGGGGACTTTTTTTTAAATGCATAGCAGATAGAAAGCACAAACCATTGTAAAAAATCTTTAGGTATCAGTAGTCACTATATATATATATATATAAAACTAAACTCAGTTAAAATATGCAGATCACATTGGATTAAAAAATCCAACTATGTATTACCTAAAGAAATTTACCTAAACCATGAGGATCCTGAAAGATTGACAGGTTTTTGAAAATGGAGAAAATATACAAACTGCTGAATACTATTTAAAATATACCCTCTGGACCTATAAAAATATCAGGAAAAATACATATTTTTACTGAAAAAATGTTAAGAAATAAGGCAGTTGCTACCTAGTGGCATAAGAAACAATTCCCCAAGAAGATATACCGATTATAAACATATATGCATTTAATAACATCTGCTTAAAATCAGTAAAGCAGCAATTGGTAGAGAGGTAATATGGTATAGTAGTTAAGCACATAGACTCTGGAAACAAATTACTGTGAGCTCAAATCACAATTCCGCTACTTACCAGGTATGTGACTTATGTAACTTCTTTTTATTTCATTGTTTTCTCATCTGTAGAGTGAGATAATGGTATTAGAACCAACCGCATAGGGCTGTTATAAGAACGTATACATACATACATATATATTAAACCTGTCAGTACCTGTTATTTATACCATCAGCATCAAACAGAAAAAACAAAAAATTCAAATTTGTGACAAGACATTCTCATACACCTCTCAGTACTTAATAAATCAACTTGCTGGTCATTTGCCTATTTATTTTCAGATTTATTCTTTGCCCTTTTCTTGCTCTATTTTGTATTCCTCTGCTCTGTACCGTAGGAAATTCTATTTCCAAGCTTTCTTGCCTGTTGTCTTCCGGAGAAGTGCTGACAAAAAGAATAAAGAGTAGGAGGAGGAAGGAACACCAGCATATCTCCACATGAGTCTAGTGTGGTGTCTCCTCCTTGGCTAAAGCTCCAGCCAGACAATCTTCTCTTTCTGGTCCCCATTCCCACTGGAATTTTCTTCTGCGATTCTAGCTCCCACTAGATGGCCTCAGCTTCTGGGCTCTGCTAATGTTACCTCCTCTTCTTGTTCCTTCAGAAATAGTTGTACTAGTATATGTATAACTGATTAACTTTGTTATGAAGCAGAAACTAACACACCATTGTAAAGCAATTATACTCCAATTAAAAAAAAAAGAAAGACTTGTACTCTTCTATAACTTAGGCAACCAATTCCCTGAGCAAAATACCTAGAATGATATCTGTTTTCTTGACTGGAACCTGAATGATATAATCAGTAAGACAAAAATACTAAGAATACAGAAAACTTTAATACCCTCTCAGCAGGCTTGATCTAGTAGGCACATTCAAAATGAACAAGAGAAGTGATTTCCAAGTGAAATTCCAAGAAATGACCAATTCTAAAGTTGTTTCATATTTTTATGAGAGAAGGAAGCTTTATGGGAATATGTTTACTGTGGCAGTGAAGTAGAGAGAGAGCATAGGATAGCTTTCTGGTTTTCTATTATCTGATTTTATAAATTACAACCATTTTGTCTCCCAGATGATCTATTATGTGATTGCCTCTTCGTCATCCCAGAACTCAAGAACTCATCCTGAAATAGATAGATAGATAGATAGACAGACAGACACATACATACATATACACTATCTTGGTTAGAGACGAATGCAAGATTATTCTCTCTGCTTGATTGTACTTTACTTCTTTAGAGCATAGATTTAAATAATTTAATCAAATATCCACTGAGCCTCTACTATGTGCAAAGCACTAGGTTAAACATAGAGCCACGGGACTTAATCAAATGTATCCTTTACTTTCCAGGAGTTCATAACTTATTTGGGCAGACAGATATGTGTACAAAAATTTCCAGTGCCAAGCAAAGATGAAAAAGTTAAACCACAAGTTACAAGAACATAGGGAAAGGGAGACTCCAATTGTGAGGATGTTGGAAGGCAACCGTGAAACCTCAACTTTTCTATGTATTGTAGATCACAGCATCCTTCTCTAACATTATTTAATATGATTTTGAAGTATATAGGCAGTTATTTTTACATTTTTACCATCAAATAATCTGAGATGTGACCAGAAGGCAAGTCACTTAACTGCTTGGAATGGAAGACTAGTTTGCCTGGCTCTTAGACCAGGCATTTATTCAACAGATTCACTGGATACTACTATGAGCAAAACACTATGCAAATGACTATGGGTGATATAAAGATGATAGGCGGCTGCTTGTGACCACTCTCCTCCCATAATTTAGTACAGTTTCTATAACATCACACTAAAGAGCTCAGATTTTCCTTTCCCAAATCATCTATACCTTTGGCTATAGAGGGAAAGTCACTTTTTTGTACTGAGCATACATACCTATTCAGAAGGTGTATACGTGGAATAATAAGGAACGAAACAAATGGTCCAGCCAATCAGATAAGCCAGTTCTTCTCTGGAATTCAGTGGGAAGGCAAGTGTTACAGCCAGATCACCAAGTCCAGCCTCCATTGTTCAAATCAGGGCTTTGAACAAATCAGGGCTAGTTCCCAGGTCCTTAATCTAGGCTCTAGAAATTCTAGATAATTTTTACATTAAAAAAAAAAAAAGGGACTTCCCTGGTGGTGCAGTGGTTGAGAGTCCGCCTGCCGATGCAGGGGATACGGGTTCGTGACCCGGTCCGGGAAGATCCCACATGCCGCGGAGCGGCTGGGCCCGTGAGCCATGGCCGCTGAGCCTGCGCGTCCGGAGCCTGTGCTCCGCAACGGGAGAGGCCACAACAGTGAGAGGCCTGCGTACCGCAAAAAAAAAAAAAAAAAGGAAGGGGAAAGAAAGGAAGGGAAGGGAGGAAGGGAGGGAGGGAGGGAGGGAGGGAGGGAGGAAGGAAGGAAAAATGACTTTTCCAAAGATTCAGAGTACTTCAGAGTCACACCAACTGCTAAAATAGTAAGTTCAATAGACTAATAAATCTATTGGAAACATTTGCATAATGCAATTAGAGACAATTAGAATTGTCCTACTTTTCAGATTCTGCTTCCTTTGTCAGATACATACAAAATTACATATTGATCAACACAGGAATAAAGTCTGCATTACTTTCTTGAGTTGGCTCTTTCACCATAATGAATTCTCATAAACTTGTATTTTAACTGATTTTTTCAAAAGACCAAATAGGTAATAATGTCTTGAATCCTGCTGCTTTAGAAAGGAACTCAAAACTGGAGTCGTTCAGTTTCCTTTGCTGATCTAAATTACTTTTTACTTGAGAACAGTGCTCAGAATCATAGCACCTCAAGGTTGGAATAAACCATAACTAAAACTGAGTTTATCTCCCATCCCCAGTTGATGCTGCAATGTATATTCCAAAACAGAAGGCCCTCAGAGCCAGGGAGGTAACCTAAATGGGTGAAGCCAGCTAGGAAAAAGCAAGAGAGGTTGGTGGGGACTGCAACAAACTAGAGAGTGCTTAGCCTTTAGGGAATCTCTTCTGTAGCATAGGAAATCAGGTCTAATCTTGACAGATCTTCCAATTTTTCAGGAGAAGCCAGAAATATAGATTTTATAAGGAATTATCTGACTTATTTAATTTAAAAGTTTTATTAAGTATCTTCCATATGCCAAACCTTGCTCTTGAATCTGATCATACACAAATGACTAAAACATGGTTCATGTATTCAAGGAGCTCAGATTGTTGTTAAATAAGACATGTAATGGAGAAACTTAAGCCATTCTATGCATGCTAACATAGAGATAGATGTAAAGTATTAGAGGAAAGCATGAGAATTTGAATTATTTTTCCAAGTTGGGGGCAGGGTAGACTTTCCTCCAGGAAATGGCTTCCTGGAGAAGCTATACCTTTTGAATTATGCTTTAAAAGATTAAAGGATACTTACCTTTGTATGAGAAAAGGAATAGTGTTATAAATATCCATGGCATGTACAGCCAAAGATGAGAAGGATGGTGGAGTAGCTGGAGATAAGGAAATTGAGGCAGGTAGTAGTTAGATCGGGGACGGACTTATACTCCAAAGGAATGAGTTTGTTCTCTGTCCTGGGAGAATGGGACACATAAAATGATTGTAGCCAAGGTTGTTATTTTTCATAGTAGTAGCTGTAGTAGTAGTAGTAGTATTTTATTTGAAGAAATACCATCATGGTAACTAAGAGTACATTAAGGGTATTAAACTGGAGTTGAGAAACCAGTTGAGAGATAAGGAAGATCAGAACTCAGGTAATGACCGAGGGACACAGTGAAGACTGGTTCACCTAAGTGAATCTAGGTACACCTAAGAGGCAAGGAGACGGAGAAGTCAAATTAACTAGGAAATTGAGTGACTGGTGACGCTGCCAGTAAGTTAGAAAAGGAAGTAGAGGGCTTCCCTGGTGGCACAGTGGTTAAGAATCCGCCTGCCAATGCAGGGGACATGGGTTCAAGCCCTGGTCCGGGAAGATCCCACATGCCATGAAGCAACCAAGCCTGCGAGCCACAACTACTGAATCCCACGTGCCTAGAGCCCGTGCTCTGCAACAAGAGAAGCCACCGCAATGAGAAGCCTGCGCACTGCAACGAAGAGTAGCCCGCGTGCCACAACTAGAGAAAGCCCGTGCACAGCAACAAAGACCCAACGCAGCCAAAAATAAATAAATAACTAATTTAAAGAAAAGAAAAGGAAGTAGAAGAAATTCAGGAGGGGAGGAGAGCAGGAAAACAATGGCAAAGGGACAATAATACTATTAAAAGGCCATCTTTGAATTTTACACTAGAATGTTTCCTTTTAAGTTCTAACTGATAGTCCTTCTCTTTGAGTTTTAAAAAAATTAGAATCACTTCTGTGAAACAGCATCTCCCTCTTTTGTTTTGCATCCTCATCACCCCAACGCTCCACCCTAAGACTGCTTGATCACGCATGGGCAGCCCAGTGTGGGCGCATCAAGGTTACTCACAGAACGCGTGTTCACCAGCTCTGTGTGGTGTGTCTTCTTTTTACTGGAGCCTGTAAAGGTGATCCTGGAGAAAGAGCCACTTTCTAGTTAGGTGACTGAGGGCAAGTTTCTAAACTTCTGTTTGTCTGAATTGCTTAATTGTAAAGTAAGGATAATAATAATAACCCTTATTTCAAAAACCTGTGAAACCTTAATGAGTTATTACAAGTAAAGAACTTACTGTGGAGAATATAGGACTCGAGTGTCAGTCTTTGTTGATGATGTTGTTATAGTTAGTGAGTCTAATTTAGATCATAAACCAATGTAGACACTAAATGAGAATTTTGAAGATAGTCATATTCCCTTCATTCCCTTCTGAATTTAGTAAAGAGAAAGAGAAACTCTGAATGCCAAAGAAATATGACTCCTGCTCAACCTGTGCAGACATCTCTGCTGAGGGAGCCATGTGCTGATGAACATATTCATTCATTCATTCATTACCTCGTTCATTTTTCAATTATCTCTCCATCTACCCATTGATTTGCTCACTCAATGGACAGTTGTTGCAGGTCTACTGTTTGCCAGGCACTGGGCTAGACATTAAGAACTCCCAGCAGACATAGGCTTGTTGGAAACAGAGATGAATTACTAAATTATTATAATATCACGTGGTAAGTGCTACATGGACTGTCCCCCCCAAAAAAAATTCACAGGAAGCACAAAGGAATAAGTTGTTTTTCCTGAGGACAGAAGTCATTTGAGTTGGGTCTTAAAGAGAGGAGAAGTTTATCAGGCAAAAAAAGGGGTATAAAGTATTTAAAAGAAGGGGACCTGTCTATGCAAAGTCAGAGGCACTAAAAAGCAAAGTCATCGGGCTTCCCTGGTGGCGCAATGGTTGAGAGTCCGCCTGCCGATGCAGGGGACACGGGTTCGTTCCCCGGTCCGGGAAGATCCCACATCCCACATGCTGCGGAGCGGCTGGGCCCGTGAGCCATGGCCGCTGAGCCTGCGCGTCCGGAGCCTGTGCTCCGCGACGGGAGAGGCCACAGCAGTGAGAGGCCCTCGTACCGCAAAAAAAAAAAAAAAAGCAAAGACATCTAGAGGAACTGCCTGGATGTAAGTTAGTGTGAGAGAAGAACACAAGGAGAATGGAGGAGCACTGAAAAAATGGAGCTGGAAGTCAAGAGTTTTGAATTCAATGCAAAGGAGATCGGGCTCTTTCCTGTGGGCAGTGGGGGAACCCTGGCGGTGTTTGAGCAACACACTGAAACTTGCGTGTTTAGAAGAATCTCCCTGTAGCACTGTGGATAATAAGGAAGGAGGCCAGGCTAGTGGTATCTTAGGTATCTCTCTTCAGCTCTCCAAAAAAACTGGAAAGTGATTGTTCACGGGGTCTGTTTACTGAGCCTGTGCAAAACTGAAGGAATTTCCTGCCAGCTCTTCCCTACCTTTCCTCCACATCTTTAAAATTCAGTAAGTATGTATTATCTTAGGTGTTGAGATGTTAATGACTTTAACTAATTGTCAACACTGGCAATTACAATGACTGAAACCTTATCATTTCTCACAATGAGCAATGTTAATTAAAATTGATTGTGCTAGGGCTTTAGCTGCAATTGTACTCCCCTCCCCCCCACCCTTTTTCGTTTAAAACATGAGCTTATTATGCTGATTTTGTGAACTACACAAGGTAGGCTTATTATCTGGGTGTTTATTTCCCAGTTCTGCTTGTGAACCACATTAGCAACAATTATAAAGTGTCAGGAAAACACTAGAAGTAACTGAATTTGGGCCATAAGAAAAATCCCAAATTTCGACTCATTCATTCATTCATCCGATGGAGCTTTTATTGGACATCTATTATGTGCCAAGAGCCACGCTAGGCCCAGGGGAAGCAAATGAACAAGCTATGAGTTGAATTGGCAGCATAGTGAGAAAGACAGACTCATTACAAGCTAAATTGCCTGTAGTATGTAAACCCTACAGTTAGCTCCGCCTGTGAGAGTGCAGTTAGATTTCACAGAGAAGATGACTTTGGGATGGGTTAGGGTTAGGGTTAGGGTTTGGGATGGGGGCTTCAAAACACAAGCAGGAACTTCTTTCTTTGACTTTTATTATTGCCATTTGTCTATACCTGCCGAATTTGCAAGACTTTATAAAGCGTCTCAAGAGAAGAGGACGTAATGATAAATTAGCCAAAGAATTCAAGAACCAAGACCAGGAATTGTATTCTGGAAAAATCCAGGCTGAAAAGAAAGGCAAGGCATACCAGTCAAATGGCATGAATTATGTACAAACACCTAAGGAAAGTAAGAGGAATCGATCATATTTTCCAAGAAGGATCCAAGATCATGCTGAAGTGCGGGGGCCTGGAGGACCATGGCAGGCAGTAGCTCTGGCTGCAGTTCACATAGGCACACACCAGTTGAGCATTGTAGAGGTCCTCTGCCCAGAGCCTCCCTTTAGGGATGGGGTGTTGATATTCCCCTGGTGCTGGGAGTGTTGGCAGATGTCGCTCCTCACCGAGTCCCTGTCTAGCTACTGCCCTTGGCACAAAAGACTTGTTTTGCCTGAGGGTAAACCTCTGCCTTAAGAGACAGCTTGTATTCAATGATTAGTTGATGGGATGGAGTACCATGACCCTACCCTTGCCTACATTTGGGACATCCCAACCCCACAGCTCCCCGTAAGATCCGCTGAGGCTTCTGTTCCAGTGCGTCACAGTTTACCTTGTCCCTCTGCCAGCCCTACTTACCACATCTGCTACAGATATGGTTTCAGAGAGCAGCCCTTGGTAAACCTCCCATCTTCAGACTTCTGGGTCTCAGATCTCTTCCCCGGAAACCAAGTTTAAAACAAGCATCTACTCTGTGTTCAATTTGGGGGATTCAGCAATGCAACAGGTAAGGTCCGTAACCTCAAATGATTTACAGTTTTTTGGGAAGTTAAGGCTTCTGAAAGCAATGCAGAGGCTTGGAAAACTGTTAAACCTGATAAATATATGAATGGAAGAAGAAGGAGGAGAAGAGGAAAAGAAGACTTCTGAGTACACTGTCTAAAATTGTACTCATAGACAAATAGCTTTCGGGTGTAAGGTTTCTCTGTGAATTCATAATGTCTTTAGGGTTAAAGAATGGGGTATGATTAGGGACCATAGGAAAAAAACTCCCTCCTAAGACAACTGGTCATCCAGGCTCCGTTTGCCTGTTTAGAAGGACATGAATTTGTGACCTCCCAAGGCAGCTCATTTCAAAAGTTCTCCTGATTGAGAAGTTCTGATATTTCACTGAAACTTTTTCTCTATTTCTGTTTTCTCTGTAGTTATACAGACTGAATTGGCTCCTTTTTTTTTTTTTTTTTTTTGCGGTACGCGGGCCTCTCACCGTTGTGGCCTCTCCCGCCACAGAGCACAGGCTCCGGACGCGCAGGCTCAGTGGCCATGGCTCACGGGCCCAGCCGCTCCGCGGCATGTGGGATCTTCCCGGACCGGGGCACGAACCCGTGTCCCCTGCATCGGCAGGCGGACTCTCAACCACTGGGCCACCAGGGAAGCCCATTGGCTCCTTTTTTAATGCAAGTCTTTTATTTATTTGAAAACAAAAAAAAAGATTTACACATTAAAATTATTTGTTAAAATTTAGGGGATAATGGAAATTTGAGCGTTTACTAGATATTTGTTAGTATTAAGGAGTTTTTTTAAGGTATGTTAATAGTTTATGCTTACGTTAAAAAAGAACTTTTATATTTTAGACATATATACTGAAATAATTAGGGATGTATATATAATATGTAGGTGTTACTTCAAAATAATATGGAGGGGAGAAATGGTTGGGGATATCGATGAAACAAGACTGGCAGTTGAGTCGTCCACTGATGAGAATGAGAAGCTGAATAACAAGGGTTCCACCCTTTTCTCGTTCTTATAGAAATGCTTGAAGATATTGGTATACACACACACACACACACACACAATGGAATACTACTCAACCATAAAAAAGAATGAAATGTTGCCATTTTCAACAACATGGATGGACTTGGAGGGTATGATGTGAAGTGAAGTAAGTCAGACAGAGAAAGACAAATACTGTATGGTATCACTTATATGTAGAATACAACAAACTAGTGAACATAACAAAAAAGAAACAGACTCACAGATATAGAGAACACACTAGTGGTTAACAGTGGGTAGGGGCTATATAGGGGTAGGGGATTAAAAGGTACAAACTAGTATGTATATAATAAGCTATAAGGATGTATTGTGCAATGCAAGGAATATAGCCAGAATTTTATAATAACTGTAAATGGAGTTTAACCTTTTAAAATTGTGCATCACTATATTGTACACATGTAACATGTACTATTGTACATCAACTATACTTCAATTTAAAAAAACTTAGAAATTTAAGAAAGAAATGCTTGAAATTTTCCACAATAAAAACATTTTATTGTATTTTTATGTTGCTAAAATAATACATGCACAGCATTGGAAAAAATCCTAAGGACAGAAAGGCTTATGATGAAAAGTGACAGTCCTTGCCTACATCCTTCCCATAGTCCCACTCTCCAGAGCCAACTCTTTTTCACATTTGGTGGGGGAGTGGGGGGGAGCGGGGCAGGAGAGAGCATCTTTCTGCAGACTATGTGTCTAAATTAACTGCTTATCAAGTTCTTAATTGTTGTCTCTATATTGTCTGCAGACCCCTGCAGTGGCTGATGAGGATTTTGTCCATTTCATAAACCCACTCCTCCCAGTCGGTATTCCGGTTCCTCTCTGGGTCACCTTTGCTCCTCCCAGCGCACTTCACATCCATGTCTTGTCCCACCACCCACATCCAGTCTCTCTTTACTCCTCATTTTGTAAGACGATGCCATTACTGACCTCACCTTTCTACCCATGTTTCCCCACTACATCCCAAATTGATGGCATCTGCTTTCCACCCTGCAACCATGATTAAGTCTTCAGTGAATTCTTGGCGGCTTTATTCCTAAACTTAAAAATGAATCATGGGGGACTTCCCTGGTGGTGCAGTGGTTAGGAATCCACCTGTCAATGCAGAGGACACGGGTTCAAGCCCTGGTCTGGGAAGATTCCACATGCTGTGGAGCAGCTATGCCTGTGCACCACAACTACTAAGCCTGCACTCTAGAGCCTGCGAGCCACAACTGCTGAGCCCACGTGCCACAACTACTGAGCCCGTGTGCCACAACTACTGAAGCCCATGAACCTAGATCCTGTGCTCCGCAGTAAGAGAAGCCACTGCGATGAAAAGCCCGCGCACCGCAACAAAGAGTAGCCCCCACTCGCTGCAACTAGAGGAAGCCCGCGGGCAGCAACAAAGACCCATCATAGCCATAAATAAATAAATAAATATATTAAAAAAATGAATCATGGAACTTGAATTATTATCACTATGTAATAGTGTTCACAGCAGAGCCAATTATCGTGTCCAGATTAGGTCTCCTTCTCCTAGATCCTAGGTCTCAATTCTTGCATCACTCAGAAGAGAAAGACTTTAGCATCAAGGAATCAAGACATTAGGAATCAAGTTTAAATGGAATCTCCTTTTTCATACTCAACTTGTACCAGCATTTCCCATCTTCTAGATGATACTATTTATTTATTTATTTTTAGTAAATTTATTTATTTATTGGTTACACCGGGTCTTCGTTGCTATGCACGGGCTTTCTCTAGTTGCAACGAGCGGTGTGTGGGTTTCTCGTTGTGGTGGCTTCTCATGTTGCGGAGCACAAGCTCTAGGTGTGTGGGCTTCAGCAATTATAGCACGCGGGCTCAGTAGTTGTGGGTTGCGGTCTCTAGAGTGCAGGCTAATTAGTTGTGGCTCACGGGCTTAGTTGCTCCACAGCATGTGAGATCTTCCCCGACCGGGGCTCGAACCCGTGTCCCCTGCATTGGCAGGTGGATTCTTAACCACTGTGCCACCAGGGAAGTCCCTAGATGATACTATTTAATTCTTCAAATCCCATCACTGCCTTCACCTCTACCTGCACCTGATTTTACCTGGTGACTTCGTTCCTTAGCCCTGGGCTCCTGAGCCAATCTGGATGCTTCTAATCTTCCAGCTGTTGTCCTGTGACCTTCTTGGGTAGGATATTCTGTCATAGGGGTCTCTCGGCATTCTCTTTCTTTGTTTACTACCTTGTTTTACAAGATAGCTTCCTAAGAAAGGCAGGTGAACTTCCTGAGTCCTTGCCTTCCTGAGTTCTAAGTCTACCCTCACTTTTAATTAACAAAGAATTTTAAGTTAGGACTCATTTTCTCTCGGTACATTTGTTCTTTTTTTTTTTTTTTGCTGTACGCGGGCCTCTCACTGTTGTGGCCTCTCCCGTTGCGGAGCACAGGCTCCGGACGCGCAGGCTCAGCGGCCATGGCTCACAGGCCCAGCGGCTCTGTGGCATGTGGGATCTTCCCGGACCGGGGCACGAACCCATGTCCCCTGCATCGGCAGGCGTACCCCCAACCACTGCGCCACCAGGGAAGCCCAGAACATTTGTTCTTAACCTTATTTCTTTGTCCTTATTTTCATACTCTACTACACATTTTCTTTTTCTTTCATTGTTTTATTGGCAATCACATTTTTAATGTCCAAGAGTTTGTTCTTATTTTTACCTTTAAAAATGCATCATTTTTAATGATTACAATATCTTTATGAATGTTTTAAAATAAACTAGTGAGGTTTTTAAAATTTTTCTTGTTTCCTGAATATTTTTGTGGCTTTTTATCATGATCTTTTCCTTCATGTTGCCAGCGTTCCTCAGGTAGCTGAGCATCTTTGGTTTTCTGCTCCTGTTTCAGGAGGAGACTAAACGAAGCCGAATAAGGGCTCTGAGGAGGTGGGGCTTGTAGTCTGGCCGGTGTTGCTGAGGTGAGCAAGCAGGGGCCGGTCTTGGTCAGATGCCTGTCGGCTGGCTACTTAGTGCATCGGGGGTATAGGGCTATTGCTCCATCTCCAGGCTTCTAGTTAGTCTCCCTGTTTTCATCCTCACATCTCACCCCACATCCTCCATCACACTTACTTTTCCAGGTATGAAAACTCTTGGGAATTCAGTAGTGCAGGTGGGTTCTCTTCATTCATCAGTAATTAGTCTCTACCCTCTGTTTTTCAGAAACTTTTTGAAATCTCTCATCTACTCATGATTCCCTTTCTGTATTTGACATAGCTTTGGGTTTATACTCTTCTTATTTCTTTACCATATTTTTAATGTGGTACCAATCCATGTTTTTCTCCTGGCATCTTGGACCAGCTGCCTCTCCTTTTAGTTATTATTTTAAATAAAGAGCCCCTGTTTCTCCATATATTCTTCCTAATGTCTTCATTGGTCGCTGCAGAAACGCATAGACAGTAGTGTTATGGATTGAAGTGTGTCCCCCCCAAAACAAGCCATGTTGAAGTCCTATCTCCCAGGACCTTAAAATGTGACCTATTTGGAAGTAGGGTTGTTGCATATGTAATTAGTTAAGATGAGGCCATACTGGAGTGGAGTAGTCCCATAATCCAATATGACTAGTGTCCTTATAAGAAGACAGCCGTCTAAAGACACAAAGACATACAGGGAGAATGCTGTGTGATGACAAAGTCAGAGATTGGGGTTATAGAGCTGCAAGCCAAGGGACACTAAAGATTGCCTGAAAAACCATAAGAAGCAGCAGAAGTCAAGGCAAGAGTCTCTTTTATAAAAGTTTCAGAGGGAGCACTGTCCTGCCAACATCTTGATTTTTGACTTCTAAACTCCAGAATGAGAGACAATAAATTTCTGTTGTCTTAAGCCATCCAATTTATAGAACTTTGTTATGACAACCCTGGAAAACTAATGCAAATACAGAGACAGCAATTAAGAGCTTGATAAGCATTCAATCTAGAAATATAGAGGTAACTTGCAGAAATACCCCGCCCCCCCCCCAAAAAAAGAAAAACAGGTTGAAAATAGTTACTTCTGGAAAGTGAGACTATGGCTAGGAAGTAGACAAAGGACTGTCACTTTTCATTATAATCCTTTCTGTACTACTGCATTGTTTTCAGCCATCTTCTTGCTTCCCTAGACATCATTCTGACTTGTGATCTAGTTTGTCAACATTTGTGGCAGGCAGAATAATAGTCCCCCTGCTCAAAGTTGTTCATGTCCTAAACCCTGGAACCTGTATATATTCACCTTATATGGTAAGGGGGAATGTAGGTTCAAGATAGAGTTAAGATTGCTAATAAGCTGACCTTAAAATAAGGAGATAATTCTCAGCCCAATGTAATCACAAGAGCCCTTAAAAGTGAAATAAGGGGGCGTAAGACGAGTTAGAGAAAGAGATACGATGTCAGAAGCAGGTCCCTGGAGTGAGGGTATGATGTGCTGTGAGGATTCAACCATTGTTGCTAAATACTTTGAAGATGGGGGAAGGAGAACATTCATAGACAAGAAGTGTGGGTGGTCTCTAGACAACGAAAAGGCAAGGAACTGATTCCTTCCCGGAGCCTTCAGAAAGGTATGAGGCCCTCCTGATACTGTGATGTTAACCCCCTGAGACCTGTGTCAGACTTCTGACTGCAGAACTATGAGATAATTAATCTGTATTGTTTTAGGCCAGTAAATGTGTGGTCATTTGTTACAGCAGCTGTAGGAAACTCATACACCATCTCTCTAAAAACGTAGGCTTAGAGCTAAAGCATAGTACCCCGGATGGGAACTAGCCATTGCTGAGTACCTTGGAATTCTTCTCTTTCCTATCTTATCTCTTAATCTAACTATAAAGCTAACGTTTGCTTTTGTAGCTGTCACCAGATTCTACTTTCTCATACTAAACTTGCAAAAAATGAAAGCCCATAGGCTATAATGCCCATGGGGAGGTAACATCTACCATATTGCCGTTTCCATTATACTGGCTAAGGGCGTAGACCTTGGAGTCAAGAAGAGCTGGGTTCTAATCCCCATTCAACTATTTACAAGCTGTGTGATCTCAGATGAGCCCATTTAACTCTTGAAGCTTCAGTTTCTTCATCAGGAAATCAAAGCTAGTAACAGTACCAGCTCCTGGGGTTCTTGTGGTGTCTAAATGAGATGATGTATTTCAAGCACTTAGCATAATGCCTGGCCCGTGGGTAGTGCACAATATAAATAGTACCTTAAACTTGAAAAGTGAAGGAATGGGCTGATGCTGGGTTTACACCAGGAACTCTGATTCCTGTTGCTATTCCCAAGGGCTTCAACTGAAAATTATCTGACTCTCTCACTTTGTTTTGTATATATGGTAATATATATGGTATCCTGGAATACCAAACAGGTGTGTATGGGTGTTGAACCCAACACATGGCTCACAAGTGTTCTTAGCATAATATTAGATGAAGAAGTTTATATAGTCAAAACACAAACTTTAATTCAGTGGTTAGTGCATGGTAACCACTCTTTCTCCCTCATCCCATCCCATGGTGTGAAGACTGCCAACAGTGCTCCTGGGATGGCTGAAGATGAAGAAGTGGTCCTCTGCCTTTCCACCTACAATCCCTTCATTCTGAGGTCTTCATTCTGAGGCCTTTGTTCTGAGATCTACAGTCTAGATGCTTTTAGCTATTGGCTACCTGCTCATTCTTTAAACCATCCCCATCGACCACCTCACCTACAGAACCTGTTCTGATTTCAAGACTTGGAGGGAAATTTTAATTTCTTGACTTCATCCTCACTGACTTGTCTCCCTACCTCATCCTCCCTTAAAAGAATGCCTAAGATTAAGAGAATGGGCTTGAGTCTCATTCACATCAGCCCTAGATTCAAAACCTAACTTGGCCACTTGGGAGCTGTTTGCCTTTGAGCAAGTTGTTTGACTTCTCTCTGTACCATGTTCTTCTTCTATAAAATGGGAATACCATTTAAAATAGAATGCACACTTGAGAGGATACATGGGAAACACTGAGCAGGATGCCTGGCACCGTAAGGCTGAATAATAGTGACAGTGATAATAATGCCATTACTACTTTATTGCTTCTTTATTCCTTCAGCCTCTCTACAGGTCTCTTTTCCCAGCCTATCCCCTGAGACTCCATATCTGGCAGCATTCCTCTGCTAAGTTGAGTTAGAATCCTTACGATGTTAAGTGTATAACTGGTCCCCATAGTTTATATAATTATACATTAGTTTCTGATTTAAGCAAAGAATGTACTTCAATATGGCATCATTTAATAAAAGCCTAACCTGCCCCCTACCTGGCAGAGATGATGGGAGCTTATTAAGATAATGTCTTTCTAGTACTTACAGCCCCTTGAAAGACATTCACTAAATAAACAATGGTGTTTGATTTTTGCGTTGTTTTAGTTCTTAATGCATCCTCTCTGAATTGTATTAATAGGTCCTCTGCCGTGTTTCTCACAATATGGGCACTTGTTAAATGCCGCTAAATGGGGAATGGGAGTGAAAGTTGCTTCTATGTGCCTCTGCTCTGCTCTCACCCTCCTCCTCTTTCTCTCTCCCTCCTCCCTCTGTCTCTCTCCTTCTCTCTATTAAACCTGGAATCCCCCTCCTCCTTCTGTGTTGCTAGTACACTGATTTTCAACCTTGGCCGTGTATCAGAATCATTTGGGGAGCTTTTTAAGCTTCTTGATAACCAGGCAAGATCCTAGACCAATGAAATAAAGACCTCTGGAAGTGCGACCCAGACATCAATGTTTTCTTGAGTTTCCTAAATGATTCCAGTGTGTAGCCCAGGCTGACCAGACCCCAATCAAATGACACATGAGAACAGAAAATTAGTATTTAATGTTTACTTCTACTCAAGCATGAGGGGAGGTCCAGTGCAATCTCTTTTCTTCTTCCAGTGAATAACAGTACTTGGCAAAGAATGAGCATTTAAAACACATTTCTTTTTTTGGCTGAAAGTATACCCTACCCAGCCCAAAGGATTTCTCCATGTCTCTGGACTTCTGTAACAGTTGATGTGAATACCTCTTATTAATTATGATGATCTATCAATTTGGTTGTTCAGATTCTCTGGGGTAAATAATTCTACCATTTACGAGTAATTTTATCACACTCTTTAACATGGAAAATAGATTCTTGTCATGTGCTGTGAAGACTGCTATCACCCAGGGGTGTACTAGGCACTGCCTGACAGTCCAGAGGAAGGCCTGGGATGCAGGGATATGGAGGAGAAAGAGCACAGGCCTTCCAGGGTTCAAATCTCCACTCCACTGTTTGCCTACAGGGACATAATCTCACCCTCAGAGCTCTGGTCTCCATTTCGTGAAAGAGGGGGAATGATACCCACTACTCTGGTGGTTAGAGTCATTGAAGGCACAACGTAAGAAAGAAAACACTGACTGTCCTAGTCAGCTCAGGCTGTTGTAACAAAATACTACAGAAATTTTTTTCTCACAGTTCTGGAATTGGGAAGTACAATATCAGGGTGCCCGCATAGTTGAATTCTGGTAAGAGCCCTCTTCCTGGCTTTCAGGTGGCCACCTTCACTGTGTTTTCACCTTTGCTGTGTCCTCACAGAATAAGAACAAGCTCTCTGGTGTTTCTTCTTCTAAGATCACTAATCCAATCCTACCAGGGCCCCACCCTTATGACCTCATTTAACCTTAACTATCTCCTTGTAGTACTGGTCTCCAAATCACAGTCACAGGGAGCCAGGGCTTCAACACATGAATTTGGAAGGACACAATTCAGGCCATAAGAGCAAGCACATAATATGAGCTCAATAATATTAATATCCCCTCTCTACGTAGGTCAGTAGGTAGATAAATAGATAAGGTATAGATATAAGAGCTATCTATGTATCTATCTATGTATCTGTTTATTTTTCTTGAGAGAACCAAAAGAGCATCAGGGAAGAGAAATCAAAACCAGATCTTGTAGGTTGAATAGGAATGTCTTAGGCAAACGAAGGTATTCCAAGCAGAGGAAACAGCAATTCAAGTCTTTTAAAAGACATAGCATGTTTTGAAATTAGTGAAAACATCACCAGTTTTCACCAGAACTTGGAGTTGGCAAGAGAAAGGTTCATGGTAGAAAATACAAGAGATGTAGTTTGGAGGCATGTCATTAACAGGCAAGGCTACCAAGCTGAGGTTGCTGGGTTTTTTCCTTGGGTTAAAGGATTCCTGTGCCAGTAGTTACCTTTTACCTTTTCTTTTCCCAGATAACTAGTTGAATTCTTGAGGGCAAGGATCTTGCCAAATGTTCTTTTGTAATCCATCCCTGAACCTAAGACACTGCCTTAAGAATGTAACAGGAACGAATTGCTCCATAACCTTGGCATATAAGAGCTATCATATCTTTTTTATTTGTTCAGTTTGCATTAAAGCCAGCTAGAATCTCCTTCCTCTGGGTTGGCGTGAAATACAGCATTACTTTCCTGGGTGGTGGTCAGCGTGGGAACAGATCTGCTTCTCCTTCATCTATGCACACTGCCTCTCCATCTATGGCAGTGTCTCCTTGACTTACATTGCTATGTTTGCTGGCTTGTCTTCCAGCAAAGCTCTACTCCATGCCTTAAATGCTCTGTTCCACCCTCAGTTGTAACCTTGGCTCCAATCCTTAGCCCTTGGTCCTTACAGATGCACAGAATTATTATTTTCTAAAGTGGTGTTCTCCACCTCTAGGTGCTGCTCTGCTACTGGCTTGGCTCTTTGTCCCTTCCAGCTTCAAATTTCTTTCTATCTCCTCTTGAGTCTTTAGATATTTTTGTTAATAATTTTCAAAACACAAAGCTTTTATTTCTCTCCTTCACTTGGGCAATCTGAATCAATTGCATCGATGGGCGTGACCTCTGGAACACAAATGCCTGTTTAAAATAAAAGCCTGATTATTATATAATGAACAATATTCAGTTTACTAAATAGTTAACTTAAACATAAATATATGTATATATTTATGATGAATAGACATATAATTTATGCTAATGATAATTACAAATAATACAAAGACATAATAACTCCACTGCAGCTCTGGTATTAATTACCAATGCTTCATGTCGCTTCTGTTCCACATCCATATACTGACAATTTGACATGCCCAGGAACTGTGCTGGGTACAGAGGGCATGGAGATGGCTATGATATCATCCTTGTCCTCAAAGAGGTTAGACTTTAATTCATGAGTAAGACAGATACATGGTAATAGCTAAGGTAGTAGGAACACCCTTATTAAGGAATGATGATTAGGCTGACACTGTTGTTTTATCATGACTCTGCCAAGCTTCCTTATTTGCTGTGCTATTTCTGTGTTAGCCTTGTGACCAGCTTGTCCATATCCAGAACCTACATTGGCCCTTATTTCCTTAGTCAGTTCCTGGTAAGGTATAACTATGCCATGCTGTTGAAACAAAATAACTCCCAAATCTCTGGATGGGGGTATTGACATATGAAAAGTTTGTTTTTCTTACTCATATGAAGCCCCATATGACTAGAGAACACAGACTGCTCCATGTGGTCACTCAGGGAACCAGGATCTCTGGGCTCTTTACCTCTTATAGGGAGATGGTGATGCCACCATCTCAGCATATGGTGCAGTGGACTGTTGCTACCCCCAAATGACACACATCATTTTTGCTTATAGGCTAATGAATCAGAACTTGTAACAGGGCCCCAAACTAACTATAGGAAAGGCAGGAAGATGTAGGGGAGCCTATAGATTATTTGGTGATTATTACTGTTGCTGTCACCAGAGTGGTGATTTTAGAGAAATTATTAGAGAGTGAGCTTTGAAGAACTCGAATCCTGACTCTCTGTAAGTTACTTTTGGAGTCTCCATGGGCACAATAAATAGCGTCCCTCTTCCCTGCTGTGTACTGAGCATGTTAAACAATAAAGTAAAAGAATACAGATGGAGGCCAGAATAGCATCTCTATTAATGATGCAGGACATGTCAGAGGATGTGGCTTTATTCTTTTAGCTAAGTGGTCCCTTTGGTGGAATCCCAGAATTAGGCTGACTCCTGGATCAGGTGAGACTGATGGCATGGTGGAACAGAGAACTCATGTCTTGTACAAGACTACTGGCTCCCAAAGAAGGAAGAGGAAAAGTGGAGATGAACAGAGCATGCCTACTTACTCTTCACCTGCTTCCCAATTAGGTCATCTCACCTCTCAGAGTAGTATAAGGGAAAGCGTTTTTCATGAACTCTTATTAGTTGTGTCATTTGGGTCAGTCATCCAGCCTCTCTGACTGTCAATTTGCTCACTAATGAAATGGACATCATAGCTCACATTTTCTCTTCTTGGGTCTTTTACAAGTGCTGGAAATTAGGAGATGTGCTAGACTCGTAATGCAGAAGAGTTCTTCAATTGCCTTCTGTAAAATGCTCATGAATACTTGCGATACAATTACTTATGAGTTTATGAGACCAGGTGGCTTAAAACATCCCCCACGCCCAGCATACCCATAACTTTAATAATCTTCTGAGCTGGTTCTCTTCCAAAACCTGTCTGCTTATTACTCAACATGCATTTCCTCAACAGCCCTTTAGGGTTGTTCCTGTTCTTGGTAGTAAATGTCTGAAACCACCCTTTTTTCAGCAAAACCAAAAGCTATCCACTTGATGTCCCTCCATGGAGGTTTCTATTTTAACTCTTTTTGACTGCTTCCATGTGGGTTTGATTGGCACTAGGAATGGAAAATACCCAAATCAAAATAGTCAATTTCAGAAAAATGAACCTTCCATTTCCCTAGTGAAAGCCTAATTAGTCTCTGGCCCAGAGAGTCTAAGGTTGAGTCTTCTCAGATAAGAAATTACTCTTTTAAAATCTAAAAGATTTTTAAAAGAACTGTTTTAAATGAAAGTATTAAATTATACAATTATATGTGTAGACTCTGCCATCGAGGGAGTTATTTTCATGGTATAGGCTGAATCCAGCATAAAAATATTTACTGCTCTGAAATGTCAATATGAAATAATCAGAATCTAAATGTTTACTGTATAATCAGTCTCCATTCATCCATTCACAATGTTCCCTGAGAAACGCTGATTACACTGAATTTGACCACCTGGATTCTCCTAATATCTTCAGGCTTAGGGAAAAAAAGTGCCAAAGTTTCACTCACAGGAATTTTCTAACAACTTTTTAAGGAAAATACTTTGTGGAACAGGGAAATATGCAACGATGATGACTTCCGTAAGTTCCAAATAACACCCATAGCCCAGAAGAGCCACCCTACTGGTCTCCCTCGGCCATATCTCCTAGGTCCAACCTCAAGTCACTAAGTCAGTAAATCTTCACAGATCTTCATCAACTCTGTGACAAAAACTGAGCTAGGTAATAGGGATGTAATTGTGGTCCATGTTCTTGGGGAGCTCAGAATCTAGTGAGAGAGACAGGTAAACGAACAACCAAAGACAATGCATTGTGGTAAGCCCGACGTTAAGAGTAAGCCTAGTGGCAGAGGGTTGGAAGGGTCCTCTTAGAGAGGACCATCAAGCCCACTCTCAGATGTTATTCCAAACTGAAGGCAAAGGCAATTTTGTCTATTTTATTAATTTGTGTGCAATTGGAAGAACAATTTTAACTTACTGTAAAGACTTCATTTTCAACATTTATTTTAAAAATTAACATTGAGTCTACCAATTCAGTGATGTGGAACAAGGTTGACTATAGGTGACAGCCTTGTGAACATGCTGGAGATGGCAAGGGATGACCCAGAAAGTTTGAGACTACACAGCAGGAGGCCAGGGTTTAAGTTGTGTGATCTTGGGTTAAAAATAAGTGCTTTCTCCTACTAAATGTAAAATAGATAGCTAGCGGGAAGCAGCCGCATAGCACTGGGAGATCAGCTCGGTGCTTTGTGACCACCTAGAGGGGTGGGATAGGGAGGGTGGGAGGGAGGGAGACGCCCGAGGGAAGAGATATGGGGATATAGGTATATGTACAACTGATTCACTTTGTTATAAAGCAGAAACTAACACACCATTGTAAAGCAATTATACTCCAATAAAGATGTTAAAAAAAAAAGTGCTTTCTCATAGCTACTGTTTAATTATCTGAAAAAGAAGGGAGCTGGACCAGTTGATCTCTTAGGTTCTGTCGCCTCTGAGTACCTATAATATTAACTAGGAAACATTCTCATTAAAAAAAAAAATTAAAACAGATCCTAGAAGTGCTTCAGCAGGAAATGATATTAGCCTAATTTAAGTTACATATTTCATTTGCTTGTTCAGCAATCAATGCATCAACATAACAGGTCAAGATCATGGACTTTGGGGTCCATCAGAACTGGGTTTGTTCGAGCTTTGTCATTTTACTGGCTCTGAGGCCATGAGAAATTTATTTAACTTTTCTGGGCTTCTGTAAAATGAGGAAGTTAAAGCTTATCTCAAATGGATGTTGTGGGAATTAAATAAGATAACGTTTCTAAGAGCTTAGCACAGTACTGGACACAAAGGAGACTCAATAAACAGTATTGTTTTTAATGAATACTTCTGTGAGGTGCACACTGCCCATGGTGCCAAAGTAAAACCGAGTCCCTGCTTAAAATCTGGGAGAGAGAGAAATATAAATCATCATATTTTGTACACATGAAAAGTATATAGTAGAGGCATGAATGAAGTAGTATCAGAGCACAGGAGGAGTGATACTGACTTAGAGCATGAGGTAGGGGTAAGGTCTAGAGACAGTTATACAGAAGAGGTAATATTGTCAACTGGATTTAATGTACAAGGGAATTATCTAGGCAAGCAAGGCAGGAAAGGGCAAAGGAAGGAGCATGAGCAAAGGTGTATGTGATTTGAAAATAATGAGCAGTCTGATTGATCTATGGGTGAGACCAAGAAGGCAACCTGGGGCCACCTTGTGAAGAGTCACATGAGAAAATTTGGGCTTCCAATAAATAGGGACCCATCAAAGGTTGATTTACTGCATATTTATTTTTAATTTTTTAGAATTCAGATCTTTTTTAATATGTTATTATTTTTATTGATATTAGTATAGTATTTTTTTATAAATTTAGTTTTATTTATTTATTATTTTTGGTTGTGTTGGGTCTTTGTTGCTGCGCTCATGCTTTCTGTAGTTGCGCCGAGCGGGGGCTACTCTTCACTGCGGTGCGTGGGCTTCTCAGTGTGGTGGCTTCTCTTGTTGCCAAGCATGGGCTCTAGGTGCACGGGCTTCAGTAGTTGTGGCGCACGGGCTTAGTTGCTCCGTGGCGTGTGGGATCTTCCCGGACCAGGGCTCGAACCGGTGTCCCCTGCATTGGCAGGCAGACAGATTCTTAACCACTGCGCCACCAGGGAAGCCCTAGACTGCAGATCTTTTACTGAGTCAGCTTAGTACAGTTGGCCCTCTGTATCCATGGGTTTCGCATCCTCAGATTCAACTAATGGTGGACCAAAAAATTTTTTTAAAAAAATTCTGGAACTGCCAGGGTCCCGGGATCCAGGGACGGCTCCCCGGGAGAGCGCACGGCGCGCCTCAGGCTGCAGCGTCACGCCGGCCTCTGCCGCTGCAGGCCCGCCCCGCACTCCGTGACCCTCCCTACCCCCCGGCCTGGGTGAGCCAGAGCCTCCGAATCAGCGGCTCCTTTAACCTCGTCCTGTCTGAGCAAAGAACAGACGCCCTCCGGCGACCTACACGCACAGGCGGGGCCAAATCCAAAGCTGAGCCCCTGGGAACTGTGAGAACAAAGAAGAGAAAGGGAAATCTCTCCCAGCAGCCTCAGAAGCAGCGGATTAAAGCTCCACAATCAACTTGATATACCCTGCATCTGTGGAATACCTGAATAGACAACGAATCATCCCAAATTAAGGAGCCCTGTGGATGAAAGGCTCTTGGTGCTGCAGCCAGGACTCAGTGCTGTGCCTCTGAGGTGGGAGAGCCAACTTCAGGACACTGGTCCACAAGAGGCCTCCCAGCTGCACATAATATCAAACAGCAAAAATCTCCGAGAGATCTCCATCTCAACGCCAGCACCCAGCTTCACTCAACGACCAGCAAGCTACAGTGCTGGACATCCTATGCCAAACAACTAGCAAGACAGGAACACAACCCCACCCATTAGCAGAGAGGCTGCCCAAAATCATAGTAAGTCTACAGACACCCCAAAACACACCACCAGACGTGGACCTGCCCACCAGAAAGACAAGATCCAGCCTCATCCACCAGAACACAGGCACTAGTACCCTCCACCAGGAAGCCTACACAACCCACTGAACCAACCTTAGCCACTGGGGACAGACACAAAAAACAACAGGAACTACGAACCTTCAGCCTGCAAAAAAGGAGACCCCAAACACAGTAAGATAAGCAAAATGAAAAGACAGAAAAACACACAGCAGATGAAGGAGCAAGATAAAAACCCACCAGACCTAACAAATGAAGAGGAAATAGGCAGTCTACCTGAAAAAGAATTCAGAATAATGATAGTAAGGTTGATCCGAAATCTTGGAGGTAGAATGGACAATAGAATGGACAAATTGCAAGAATCAGTTAACAAGGACCTAGAAGAACTAAAGATGAAGCAAGCAACGATGAACAACACAATAAATGAAATTAAAAGTACTCTAGATGGGATCAATAGCAGAATAACTGAGGCAGAAGAACGGATAAGTGACCTGGAAGATAAAATAGTGGAAATAACTACTGCAGAGCAGAATAAAGAAAAAAGAATGAAAAGAACTGAGGACAGTCTCAGAGACCTCTGGGACAACATTAAACGCACCAACATTCGAATTATAGGGGTTCCAGAAGAAGAAGAGAAAAAGAAAGGGACTGAGAAAATATTTGAAGAGATTATAGTTGAAAACTTCCCTAATATGGGAAAAGAAATCATTAATCAAGTCCAGGAAGCACAGAGAGTCCCATACAGGATAAATCCAAGGAGAAATACGCCAAGACACATATTAATCAAATTGTCAAAAATTAAATACAAAGAAAACATATTAAAAGCAGCAAGGGAAAAACAACAAATAACACACAAGGGAATCCCCATAAGGTTAACAGCTGATCTTTCAGCAGAAACTCTGCAAGCCAGAAGGGAGTGGCAGGACATATTGAAAGTGTTGAAGGAGAAAAACCTGCAACCAAGATTACTCTACCCAGCAAGGATCTCATTCAGATTTGATGGAGAAATTAAAACCTTTACAGACAAGCAAAAGCTGAGAGAGTTCAGCACCACCAAACCAGCTCTACAGCAACTGCTAAAGGAACTTCTCTAGGCAAGAAACACAAAAGAAGGAAAGGACCTACAATAACGAACCCAAAACAATTAAGAAAATGGGAATAGGAACACACATATCGATAATTACCTTAAATGTAAATGGACTAAATGCTCCCACCAAAAGACACAGATTGGCTGAATGGATACAAAAACAAGACCCATATATTTGCTGTCTACAAGAGACCCACTTCAGACCTAGAGACACATACAGACTGAAAGTAAGGGGATGGAAAAAGGTATTTCATGCAAATGGAAACCAAAAGAACGCTGGAGTAGCAATTCTCATATCAGACAAAATAGACTTTAAAACAAAGACTATTAGAAGAGACAAAGAAGGACACTACATAATGATCAATCCATATATTTTTGGTTATGTAACTGCCTCTATTTTGACATTTAGGGACTATTTTGGAATATATTTAGCAATATTAAAGTTGTGCTGCTTTTTCTTACTTTTTTTTCCTTGTAATTGATGGAGGGCTTTTTGAGGATGCTAAATAAACTTACTAGAGAATGGACTTGAGGACATGGGGAGAGGGAAGGGTAAGCTGGGACAAAGTGAGAGAGTGGCATGTACATGTATACACTACCAAATGTAAAACCGATAGCTAGTGGGAAGCAGCCACATAGCACAGGGAGATCAGCTCTGTGTATGTATGTATATGTATAGCTGATTTATTATTTTATAAAGCAGAAAGTAACACACCATTGTCAAGCCATTATACTCCAATAAAGATGTTAAAAAAATACTAAAATCCACTGACAAAAAAAAAAAAAGAAATACTGATGAGAGCATCCGTCCAAAAGCAGAGTTTCCCCAGGGGAGGGTCCTCTGAGGCTTGGCTGGGAGGAGGAGACCTTCCACGGTGGCAGCTGATCCTCTAAGATGAGGTGCATCCAGAAGGATGAAGAATGGGCTGCCTCCTTGTGCTAGAAGGCCAGGACTGCTAGCTATGCTGACAGCAGATGCAGACCCCAGCAAGACAAGAGCAAGAGGGCTCTCAGAGAAGAGCCCTCAAAAAGGGATGGAAAAGTAAACAGGGAAGATACCTTAGAGAATGAAGGAGGACAGGCAATGGGAGATGCCATCTATTTAGAAAACCCTTAAAACGAAACAAAAAACCTAACAACGTTGAAACCACCGGTTACAAAATAACAATAAAATATTCACCCACCAATGAGTCTGTTCTTCTGTCAGGCACTGTGCCAAGCCTTCTGTACCTATGACTACATTTACCCTATAACAATTCTGTCAAGTAAACAGTATCTTGATCGTGTATATGAGGAAGCTGAGGGTCAGAGAGGGCAAGTAATTTGCCCTAGGTCACGTAGCTAGGATTAAGCAAAAAAAAAAAAAAAATTCTGGAAAGTTCCAAAAAGCAAGACTTGAATTTTCCACATGCCAGCAATTATTTACATAGCATATACATCGCATTAGGTATTACAAGTAATTTAGGGATGATTTAAAATATAAGGGAGGATGTGTATAGATTATATGCAAATACTATGCCATTTTATATAAGGGACTGGAGCATCCTCGAATTTTGGTATCTGAGGGGAAAGGGAGACTAGACGTTCTTGGAACCAATCCCTCATGGGTACTGAAGGACAACTGTCCTCTATTGCCCCCTTGGTCTAAATTAGGGGTAGACAAACAGCCTGCAGACCACATCTGGTCTGAGGCTCAAGGTAAGAAATGTTTTAAATGGTTACATTTCAAGTGGTTATACAAACAACTACATAATATGCTTGATCACGAAGCATGAAATGTTTATTATTATTGTCATTGTTGTTGTTATTTGACCCTTAAAGAAAAATTTTGCTGGCCACTGGTCTAAATGATTAATGTTAAACTCATAATATTTTGATTAAAAGGCCAATATGTTCATTAAATTTATAAATATTGGCTTTGTGCCTACCATGTGTCTAGAATTGTCTTTCTCCCTGAAAACATTCTTTTTTGTCCAACCTAACTTTTGCATTATGTAATAGATTCAGGATTCATGACCTAGCTCTGTTCTTTCCTGCATTCTTTGGCTTTTGGGATATACTTTTTATTCTCTTTTAGATCATATGATAATTGTCAATTAAACAATGGGAATTTTGTGTTTTTCTTTTCCTTCCCAGCAGTTACCCAACAATTCTACTGGTATCTATTTTCTTTGCCTGAAAATAAGAATTTCCCTCTTTTCTAAGTGTCCTAGATTGCAATTTTGTGCTTGATCTACATTAGCTGGACTATAGATTGTTGACCCATATGCAAAAGAGATACCAAAATAACAGTGGCTTAAACAAAGTAGAGGATGTTTCTCCTCCTCACATTATAGCCCTGGGGTAATTGGTCAGAGCTGGAATGATGGCTCAGCTCCACAGTGTGTTGCAGGGATCCAGGCTTTTCCTGTCTTGTTGCTCCTCTGTCCCTACAGGTTGCTCTTCTCTGAATGGTGCAAGGTGAATCACTATCACATTGTGCTCCAAACACTTGGATCAAAGATGGCAAGAACATAATTACCTACCTTGCAATATTGGTGCAAAATTATAGAAACAAAGTGCACCCAAGCAAGTGCTACAGCTATCTGTTATTACTAATAAATAGGAAGTTGCAAAGAGTCTGGTAAAGTGCCAGTTATTTAGTATGTGCTGAATAAAAATAGTCTCAGTGGAGCTGAATTGTGAAGTAAATATAAAGATGCATTTTTGATCTTCTCGGTGGTTCTGGGGAATATGACGGCTATTATAATGAGAATACCAGTATAGCTACACTTGAGAGGAATTTTTGTTTTGTCTTGTTTTGTTTTGTTATGAGCCAAAGAGTGTCTTAAGGATTTCGATTCTAGTAAATTCTGAATTCCATGCATAACTCAACAGCACATTCTTAGAATCCCTGTACTTTTTTTTTCAGACTTTCTGCCTGTAGCCAAATCCTATTAAATATATTTCCATGTCATGTTGTGCTTAAATAATGTGGCAGGACAGAGCCTTGACTTAGAAAATGACACCCTTCCTCCGAGGAGGCTTCTATCACAATCATCTCATACAGAAATCATATCTTGTGTTTTGCCTCTGTGGAAATGCACGACATTGTTAAAAATTTATTTTTGCTGCAAGAAAATCTTATTCTTGGTTTCTTGTGTCAAACAGCTGCTAGTATATAGTGCTGGGCAGCTGCCCAGCTGTGAGACTCACATAAATTAATTTAACCCTCGGGTACATTGCGAGGCCAATTAGAATGGTCCCTCCAGGTACAGCAGTGACTTAAGAACACTTTTTATCAGGGGGGATCCAGATGATTTGATGATGCCCAAAGTCCTGTAACGAATACTTTCCAAATATTATGGCAAGTTATCATGTAAAGTATGTTTATGACAGCTTGGTGTGTATATATATAT